>NW_027499697.1:0-50438 GCF_021521415.1 Bidens hawaiensis | reverse complement strand
TTCGAGAGCTTCATGCATGTCGTATGGAGGAAACCCAATCGGTCTCATCTTATGTGCTTAAGATGAGAAGCCACATTGATCGTCTCGAGCGCCTTAATTGTCCCGTCTCAAAAGAGTTAGCCACGGATTTGATCCTAAATGGGCTAACCAAGAAGTTTGAGACTTTTGTTATGAATTATAACATGAATGGGTGGGACAAGAGCATTGGTGAGCTTCATGCAATGCTCAAGACGGCCGAGACGGGAATGGGTAAAAAGGTTTTACCTGTTTTCACGATCAATGAGGGAATTAATTGTTTATTGGATTACATCGAAACAGAAGGCAGGCGGGCAACAAGCTGCGCCGCTACCCCTTTTTGAATCGCAAATCCCAATCTTTTAAAAACTATATTTGCTGATCTTGGAGTCATAACATTACTATGCATGACCCGCTGAACACGGGTAAGTAGCTCCACAGCTTCAGGCGCGAGGAAACCAAAAGTGTGAAAAGCAAAAGGAATAAATATATGTTGGTTGTCAATACATGCCTTTTCATGTTTTGCCACCTTACCTGAAGCAGCTTTTAATGCGGCTTGACCGACCGCGAAACCACTACTCCCTAAGCCCACCAAAGGAGGGAAGCAATAGGAAGAGGCATCACCCGGAACCCAAGGAAAAGGTTGCCAAAGGCAAGGGACAACACGTGGATAAGTTCAAGGGAAAGACTAAAGTGGAACCACCCAAACCAAAGAAGCTAAATGTTAGCTCGGAGGATCCGTGCTTTGGATATGGGGAGATTAGGCATTGGATGAGGAATTGTCCAACCTGTCTTAAAGAGTTGAAAGCTATGAGGGATGCGGGGCAAACCTCGGGTACAACTTTCATGATTCATGTTGATCTTAATATTATTTCCTCTAACACATGGGTATTGGATATCGGATGTGGAACTCATATTTGCAATTTATTGCAGGGGTTCAAGGGAAGTGAAGGACTTAAGAAAGGAGATATTAGTCTCTTCATGGGCAATGGAGCAAAGGTTGTTGTCGAAGCCTGATGAGACTACACATTGAAGCTTCCAAATGGTTTGGAAGTTATTTTGAAAGACATTTTGTATGCTCCTAGTTTAACTAGGAATATTATCTCCGTTTCTTTGTTAAGACAATATGGTTATGATTTTAAGTTTATGGATGATTGTATTTATGTTTTCATGAATAATTTCTTTTATTTTGAAGCAATGCCGTCTAATGGCATTTATGAATTAGTTCATGATAACACATCCTTTGAAAACATGTTGTACCAATCAAGCACCAAGAAACTCAAAATGGATTTGAGTAAGACTTATCTTTGGCATTGTCTCCTTGGTCACATTAACAAAGATCGCATACATACACTTCAAAAGAATGGTCTTTTGGAATCAAGTGGAGATGATTCATTTGATAAGTGTGAGTCTTGTTTACTTGGAAAGATGACCGAGGACCCCTTTAGTGTAACAAATGAAGGGGCAAAAGACTTATTGGGTATCATACATTCGGATGTATGTGGTCCCTTTAAGGCAATGACAAGGAATGGTGAAAGATACTTCATTACCTTTATCGACGATTATAGTCATTATGGGTATGTATACTTGTTAAGACACAAAGATGAAGCCTTTGAAATGTTCAAAGTCTTCCAAAACGAAGTACAAAATCAACTCGATAAAACCGTCAAAGTACTTTGTTCGAAAGGAGGAATCGAACCCTATTAGATATGGTTCGATCTATGATGGCTAGAAGCACATTGCCTCTATCATTTTGGGGTTTCGCTTTGCTCTCCGCGGCCCGTATTCTAAATATGGCCCCAACCAAAAAAGTGGACAAAACACCTTTTGAAATATGGAATGGAAGGGTTCCATCGTTATCATGTTTAAAGGTATGGGGTTATGAGGCTTATGTCAAGAACAACACCCAAAACAAACTTGAAGTCGATCCACTAAGTGTATCTTTGTAGGATATCCCAAGGACTCTATGGATATTATTTCTACAACCCAACCGAGCAAAAAGTATTTGTTGCTCGAAAGGCCGAGTTCATGGAAACTAAGTTCCTTGTGGAAGGTACTAGTAGAACGGTGGAACTCGAGGAGGATCGAGAACCATAAACCGATACACGTTTGGTTGATACTAGCAATCAACAAGAGGTTGTTGAGAATGATCAAATGGTTGATCAAGACACACAAAACGTTCCAAATCCGGTAGGATCAGTCATCCACTCGGAAGATATGAATTTTTCATGATGGATGCTATGTGGTAGATTCGGATGAACCCACCACATACCGTGATGCAATGTCACAATCCGATTGTGACAAATGGCTTGAGGCCATGAATGTTGAGATGCAATCCATGCATGACAACAAAGTATGGAATTTAGTTGAACCACCTCTTAATTCCAAATCGGTTGGAAGTGAGTGGGTTTTCAAGAAGAAAACCGATATGTATGGAAACTTAGATACTTATAAAGCAAGATTTGTAGCAAAAGGTTTCACTCAAACTTAAGGGGTTGACTATGATGAAACTTTTTCTCCTGTAGCTATGCTAAAGTCTATTAGGATATTGTTTGCTATAGCCGCATATTATGACTATGAGATATGGCAAATGGATATCAAAACCGCTTTCCTAAATTGGCATATTGAAGAAGATGTCTACATGGTTTAACCCGAAGGTTTTGTCGATCCACAATATCCTAATAAAGTATGCAAGTTAAAGAAATCAATCTATGGATTGAAACAAGCATCTAAAAGTTGTAATCACCGTTTTGATGAAGAAGTTAAGAAATTTAGGTTTATCAAGAATGGTGATGAAGTTTGTGTATATAAGAAAGCTAGTGGGGAGCATCATTACCTTCTTAGTATTGTATGTTGATGACATACTACTATTTGGGAATGACATTCCAACCATGGAGGGTGTAAAAGCATGGCTTGGAAGTTGTTTTTCAATCAAGGATCTTGGTGAAGCCGCCTATATTTTGGGGATAAATATCTATAGGAATAGATCAAGGCGGTTGATAGGTTTAAACCAAAGTGCATACATTGACAAAATCTTGAAAAGGTTCAAGATAGAGAACTCTAAGAAAGGTTTGGTACCTATTCAAAGAGGAACGACATTGAGTACATCTTAATGTCCAAGCTTAAAGGAAGAGCAAGATAGAATGAATGGAATCCCATACGCGTCGGCTATTGGTTCCATCATGTATGCAATGGTATGCACTAGACCGGATGTGTCATGTGCTTTAAGCATGACAAGTAGATTCCAACATAATCCGGGAAGTAGCCATTGGATGGCGGTTAAGAGTATATTGAAATACCTTAGAAGGACTAAGAATATGTTTCTAATATACGGTTCGGGTGAGGAGGAACTCGTTGTAAAGGGTTACACGGATGCGAGTTTCCAAACTGATCGAGATGATTCTCGATCATAATCGGGATATGTTTTCATTATGAATGGTGGGGCAGTCTCTTGGAAGAGATCAAAGCAAGATGTGGTAGCATTGTCCACCATGGAATCGGAATACATCGCCGCCTCATTGGCAGCTCAAGAAGCTGCGTGGATTAGAAAATTCATTGCCGACCTAGGGGTGGTCTGTACCATTCAGGACCCTCTAGAGATCTTTTGTGACAACGAAGGTGCGATTTCTCAAATCAAGGAACCTCGTGTACATCAAAAGACGATGCACATTGAGCGGAGGTTCAACTACATAAGGGATGAAGTTGAAAAGGGAAAGATATGTATTCGCAAAGTTCACACCGATCAAAACATTACGGATACACTGACGAAGCTCCTTGAAAGGCCAAAGCATGAGGGTCATTCTTGTGCCTTAGGACTTCGATATTCTAGTGATTGGGTATGATCGAATTTTGTATTTGGATATCGGAACAATTGTTATTTTGACTCATTCATATGATTATGGTTTATGATTATGACATTTTGAGTTATGTTCCATTTAGCATGTTTAAATCCATGAATAAGTTAATTATTCTAAATGTCCGTAGTCGCTCATATTTGTGGGAGCAAATATGAAGGTAAGACTATTATGAATTTGGATTGTGTTGATACATGTTTTCTACGTCTCGGTCTTTATTAGGGTATTAATGTAATAGTTTAGTATTATAGGGGTTTCAATGTAAATATGCCATTCGCCTAATTGTAAGACACATTCGTTACTCTGTAACGAATGGGTCACATTCGTATTAATGTAAGTCCCATTCGTTAACCCTGCTTAACGAATGGAATATAACGAATGAAGGCTATTTGCTATTCTAAAGTATTAACAAATAAGTATGTTTATTCGTTAGGTTAATGTAACGAATGACTCATTTGTTAAGTCTGTCTTAACGAATGAGGTCATCCTATATATATACCCGGTAATCTATTCATTAATGTAACAGTTCTTATTCATTCGCATTACCTCTCGTTACTCTGCCAAAATATTCTCTCAACTCACACACTTCACACACTTAAAGTAATATAGCCTAATTGTATACATACATGACGAATTCATCGATGTAATCACAAGATCTAGATCCGATTATGCTCTTTCAAGTGGTATCAGAGCCGGAGGTTGCTCGTGATGCGTATTCATTCGTGTTCATCAAGGGCCGATAACTGTATGATCTGATTTGAAATGATTTTGTGGATGAATTCTGAAAATGATGATGAATTTGTGTTCCTGATCAAAATCCGAGCATACAAATGTGTTTTCCGGCCACTGCAACCGTTTTTTCCATCGAGATTCCGTTTTCCGGCTACAGTATCCGCTTAACGACTCATTCGTTAACTTAATTCGTTATGGAGGTTTAGCGAATGAGTGAGTCGTTAAAGGTTTAATGAGTGTGAACTTCATTCGATATGTGCTTTCGTTACGGAGATGGACTCATTCTTTGTCAATACTCATTCGTTATTTTTTTCTGACATCCGTCAATTCCATAACGAATGTGGGTTAGCGAATGCATTCCTATTCGTTCAAGATTTAACGAATGTGGAAGGTTGATTATTTATAACAAATGTGACTCCTTCATTCAATGGTAACGAATGAGAACAAGGTGTCGTTCGTTGTATACTATTGTAGCGAATGAGGACAAGTAACGTATGAGGATTGTAAAAAACAAAAAAAAAAGATTCAGAAAAAGATTCAAATAATGACTCATTCGTTGCATGTATATATCGAAAGTTGTCACCCAGTGACAAGTAATTGTAACCCGATATGGGTCAATGTTTGTAATAAAAGATTCAAATTGTCCTCCATATCAGCATAGCATACTATCAGATGCTTGCATAGAATATCGAAAACTATACACAACATGACCATAATATCCTTATCTATCCGAGCACACATTACAACAATCATGAACAATTCACAACTCACGCAACAATTATTTCGATAAAATCCCACCATTGGGCATTCGTTTTGTCCCAACACACCCAAAATTAGGCATCTAACCGTTATGAGTTTAGACAATTTGTTTTAAGTCGGAATGCACTAGTATACCCCCACTTGACCTTGGATGTTAATAGGTATAACTATAGAATGTTCTATTACCAGGTATTTCAGTACCCTTAAGCATGCTAGGTCTACTAAAAGTGGTGATTTATTAGTTGGAAGTAAGTATGTCCCATATAGGTCAAGGCACATCATTTGTTCATGAGCGTGAGGTTTTTCTTTTATAACAACCGATCAGAGTGGCAAAAATATAGGAGTGGTTAGAGGTACTCGTACATAGATGATTTGATGTGTTTGCTAGTTACCGGGTTTATCAAGGCCGTTTACACTGGTGATGTAAAATATTTTTGAACTACGGCTGGCAAATGGTATATACGTGGAATCATGGTCTGTAATATAAATGAGAATTTCGTAAGGTACTTTTTATATTTATAGTTTCATCAATCGGGCTCATCACTAGGTATTCTCCTAGGAATATGATAAATATTAGGCCCAGATTGAGAAGTGTTGTACTCCCTTGAAATGAGTTTATGTTGATCACACCTCCGACGGTTCTTTTCTGGGCCCTGAACATTAAGCTTAGTCTATGGTTCTGTCATACAATAAGATTCAGCTTGGACTCATTAGAGCATTCTTTGTAATCTTGTTTATAGGCAACACCATTTCTTCTTCCGACATAAGGCTACCGGACCTCGATATCTTTCGGTGAAATGATTTGTCATAAAATAACATTTTTCAATAGTATTGATCAGAGTAAGGGATGTTATTAATTAGGCAAAAATAAAATATTTTATTTGTTACGACCAGGTATAGTATTAATATGATAAAATATAATTTTAATTATAATAAGAATTAATTTTAATTATAAAAGAATATAATATTCGTTACAATAAGATTTAACAATATCGACAGTACAGTACGTACACCTTGTTCCAGATAA
Source organism: Bidens hawaiensis (assembly GCF_021521415.1). Classification (NCBI taxonomy): domain Eukaryota; kingdom Viridiplantae; phylum Streptophyta; class Magnoliopsida; order Asterales; family Asteraceae; genus Bidens; species Bidens hawaiensis. The sequence continues at coordinate 44,051 of NW_027499697.1, read as the reverse complement.
GCATGTATGTATGTTACATATATATATGTATATATATATATATATATATATATATATATATATATATATATATATATATATAGGGGAGATTTCAAATGAGAACCCTTTTGAGTTTTAAGAACTCGAAAGAACTCAGTGTAACGATTTTTTTTTCGAATTTTTTTATATATGCGTAATATATGTAGGTTACATAGACGTAAAAAAATTACAGAATTTTTTACGCACCGAGTCGACTTTTTACACATGTGTAACGGACGTAAAAGTTTGTGTAATTAGTTACATCTTTATTCTCTCTCCTACTTTGACTTTTTTGCTAGATTTAATCTCAACCACATATTCCAATCCATTTAATTAAATGTGTGGCTTAGAATGGAGTTCTTAAATTCTTAAAACTCAACATGGTTCTCAAAAAATCTCTCCCCTATATATATATATATATATATATATATATATATATATATATATATATATATATGGTATCAACCACATTGTTTATAAAGAACAATACAAACTAATCTACAATATTACACATCGTTCTAACTTCTTTTACAAACTAGGTGATAAAAATAAACCCCGCTTTACTTATTATTAGCATACTTGAATCAATTTACCCAGCATTGATCGCAAGTCCAACACGTAGCACATAAGCTTTCTAACTAAATCCGGTACACCTGAAAAGCATGTTAAAATGGATCAACTATAAGAGTTGGTGAGTTTCACAAGTTTCAAGAAATCAGTTATGCGTAATCACAAGCTATAGTTTGTATGTACGCATGCATGCATGTATGTATGTATGTATTAATGTATGTATGTATGTATGTATGTATGCATGCTTGTTAGAACGTTTGTTTGTATGTTTATGATGTAATTATGTTAAGCTACAGTGAAGCCATGGCTGTTTGTTCGTGCTGCGCGCCTCCATTTCCCATGTGCAATCAATAACCCTGGCCCCCCTTCTGCCCATAACATGCCCCTAGTAGCCATGTCTAACACCACATAGCTTATTTGTATAATTATGGTCATGTGAAAATGGGATAAGGTATTAGCAAACCGTACCGACTTCGTTTGGGTTTATTAAACCAATAGTACTATTCACTAGCCTCTGGCTCGAATTAATCACCCCTGGTAGTGGAGACTTTTGTGTGTTAGCACTTAAATAATTCACATCATCACATGTTTCAGGTATGTATATATAATCAAACATGCATTTCACCCCAAAAACTAGTAAAACTGTTTAAAAAGAGGGGTCGTTAAACTCACGGTTTGGTCGGTATTCAACACGATATCAGATAGCGGTTCGTTCTGCTTGCTAGCACTCAATTCCTTTGCGGTTTTCGTTCGTTTCACTCCTTTTCCTCACTTGTCCAAGTTCTGTTCCTTTTAAGTAACGTAACTATAGGTTCTTAGGGTTTAGTGTGTGTGATGAAGAGGTCAGATTATTTTGTCCAGAACTTGCAAGAACTAGGTGAAAATATCCTATTTATTAGTTTAAATGTAAAGGAAACTTAAAAGTGGTGTTTTTTTCTAATATGGCGGCCAGCCATTATTGGGCACCCTTTGGGCACAATTTTGGACCACTTTCCTTGATTTACGTGCCAGAACATGAAATCCCAAGTCCAAATTTATTTTAGGTTCGGTTTTTGGCAAGAAAAATATATCACGTACGACAAACAGGGGAAATCGAGTGTTTTTCGACCAATTTCTTGTAAATTTAGAAAAACATACTTTTTGTTTGTAAAAATTAAAAATATTTTCACCGATCGCTTAAAACATCCCAAATTAGTGTTTTGTAAGTCTTTTTCGGCTTAACGGATGATACAATTCTTGTTTCGTAACTACTTTCGAGTTTAAAATCATAGCGGGTAGTTAAACGAACATGCTTTTGTTCAACTAGTTTGCTATCGTACTAAGGCCATAACATCAATATGTTGGCTTCTAACAAACGTATATTACTTATAGATGCCCACCCCCTAGGATATTCGGGTCATAACTAGACTCGTTTGGTTATTCGTTTGTTTGTTACACAATAAGCGGTTAATCACTTATTCAATATGTGAATACTAAGGTGTACCCGGTTTTGTCATGAATGTCACTAAATAAAGGTGATGCAGGAGTTGGAGTTTTGAATGTGTCAGTAGATTCTCCTGTTGTTGATGAGAATGAAGATGTAATTAATCCTGTTGTGGATAAAGATGAACCTGTTGATGAACATGGGGCTGTTGATGATGATATATTTGTTGATAATGTGATTAATGAGATCAATGAAACCATTCAAATGATAACCCCACCTGTCTCACCAGACCATACCAACCAGTCAGTGTTAAACATAACTTCACCACCATCCTCTCCAGTTCAAGAATCTATAAATGACCCATCTAGTTTTTCACCACCAAACTCACCTATCAATGAACTTACCCTATCATCAAAAGAACAACAATCCAACAACAGCCAACCCAAGACCAACCTGAAACAACTCAACAACTCATTCCTGAACCTACATTTACTCCTTACTCATCCAAATCTGTTTCAACCCAACTTGAGTCTGAACCTGAATTGATACTAATACAAGAATCGCCAATCTCCTCTCCAGAAAATACCTGTCAAGATTTGTTGATAAGGAATGTAGTGTTGGAAACTGAGAACCTTGAGCTCAGAATGAAAAATGTGTCACTTGAAGAAGCATTGAAGGCTGCACTTGCAATAATTTAAACCCTAGAGCAGCTGGAGGCTGAGAAGACCTCGATGCACCAAAGGTAGAATATCAATATAAATGCCTTGAACCTGATCAATGAAGCATATGAGGAAATTGAAGAGGAAATGGTTCAGACCAATGCTCTAAATTTGATAGAAAATGAATATGGTATGACATATGATGAGCAAGAGATTGAGATGGTATGAGAGAATGTTGAAGAACAATAGGAGAAAGAAGTAGAAATTGAAGTTGATGAGAGGAGGAAGTTGAAAGGTAAAGGTGTGGCCTTAACAGATGATGAATTTCTACATGTTGAAACTGTTGATGATGCTGACATGGTAGAAGCAAAAAATGTACTTGAAGTCATTAAATTAAAAATGCTGAGATAGAACTTGATGAGATACCTAAGAAGTGATTGAGACTTTGATTAAATTGAAAAATAAAGAAGATGAAGAAGAAGATTTAAAGAAAAATGTTGATGAGAGTCTGGAGATGGTAATAAGTACATTCAAAGACAAGACTAAAAATGTACCAGATGTTTTAGTTACTGAAGAGAAGAAAAATGATAAATAAGAAGAGCAAGAAAAGGAAAATATGTCAAGGAGAGAGTATGAAAGCTAAGTGTCTGATATGGTGGTTTTGAGAACTTACCTTGATGTTTTGGTGAATCCAAGGGAATGGCTAAGAACACTGTGACTTATGTGAGAAAGAAGAAGATAGACTATGAAGAAAAATTGAAAAAGGTTAGTGGCAGTGTTCCCGAGAAGATAACTGAATTTGAGAAGGCCACTCAACCAACTGTAGATAAAGAGACAGATCAATCTAAAGTTGAGGCAGATAAACCAATAAACGCCATACCATTGAGACAAGTTGCATCAGAACCTGAGCATCATACTAAAACAGAGCCAATTATTGAAGAACCAAATGACAATCTAGAGAAAACGGTGAAAGCTAAAAGACAAAAATAACTGCTTCAAATACCGAGAAGGGGAAAGCTCCAACCAAGAAGATATCTGAGTGGAAAAGTGTGAAAAAGGAAGTAGAGACGAATGAGCCTCAAATTGAAGCTCTTGATGTTTTAGATGTTGATGATGAAATGTTTGTGGAGAAAGAGACAGAAGTTGAGGAGGATGATGTGAGATTTCCTCAAGTTCATTTGACGGAAGAACATAGAGTGAACTTTCAGGCGAGTTTGGATGAAATGAAGAAGACAAATCCAAGAGTTATGATCTTACTGAAGTATGGGATTGAGTTTAAAGCCTTAAAAGACTTAACTGAAGTAGATCTTGATTACCTGGCTGAAAAGAAAAGTAAAGAAAGAAGGGAAGCGAGAGAACAGAAGAGAAAAAAATTAGAGGAAAAGATTGGGTATTTAAAGAGCTTGGAGTATGATCCCAGACATATTCAGATAATGTCAGCATATGAAATTATAAATCTGGCAGAAGGATGGAAAAAGAGAATCTGGAAGAGGAAGTACTTGATTTAAAACAATTATGTTGTGTCATACGTAAACAAACAGGCCTTTGAAAATATTGACAATTTGTACAAGATGGTAACTGAAATAGAAAGGGGTCAACATGTGAGGAAGCTAAAAGTAACACCAAAGAAAGTAGATGAATTGAAAAAAATTGATAGTGATATTAATTCTCTAGTGGAGCATGGATTTAGTTTCAAGCATGTCAAAGAGTTATCTAAAGAAGATATTAAGGAAAAAATAGACACTTTGAGAAAAAGGATAGCTATCCAACATGAGAAATAAAAAGCTGAAGGACAGAAAAGCAAGAAAGTTGAAGAAGAAAAATCAAGATTGATAATGGAACAAAAGAAAAATGAAGTTAATGAATGGTTTGAGGACGCAGAGAGGGTAGAAATTTTAAAGAAATTATTAATTACTAAAGGAATGAGTGAGTTGGAGATTGGAAGACTATCAAGAGAAGAAATGAAGGAAATTTATGAAAGGGAGTTAAGGTTATACACTCAAGAGTTGAAAAGGCTAGTGGAAGAAAATAGAATGAAAAAAGAATTTGGAAGATCCAGTGGGAGTGAAGCCTGTGCTAGTAGAGTATGAAGCAACAATAGACACTGTCCAGAAGAGGTGAACATTACTTTGAACTGGTGATGAAGGATAAAAAGGAGATAAAGAAGATGTTAGAAGATTTACAAAAGAAATATTCATAGAAACCGTCTTTTCAGAAAACTTCAACATCTAGGGTGCGTATAACTTTAATCAGATATGAAATATAGAGGCAAGAAAGACCAAGAACAAATTTTAATTTGTAAGTCCCAGAATCCCGGGAATCCTACAGTTGGTAATCATATCCAAAATTCACAAAAATTTAAAACCAAACCAATTCATCTTATTAAAATCGTTTTAGGTTACCAATCTACAACTAGTTGACCAATCAAACGAACACCAAAGGACATGATTTTAAAGTATGCTATATGGGACATACCTAGGAAGATTGTGGTGCAAAAACCCTATCTTAAATAGCCACGAAACTGCCCAATTGGACAGCCTCCCGGTAAGCCTAAAACAAGCGGTTTAACGACGAATAAACGAGCCATAAGGATGAATTTAGGTGAAAAAGAGTTGTAGACATTTAGTACCGACCTGGAATTGAACTTTTGGAGGCTGGATGGTGGTTGATTGCACGCAAAACAAGGAGAGAAGGGGGGGGGGGGGTGCGCCGATCGGACAAGGGGAATGGGTTAGGGTTTCCTTTTTTTTTATTAATATAAAAATGTTACGTTCTGGCCCTTCTAAATTGAAAGTTGCGACACTTGGATGAAATTTAAGAAATTCAACTTATGGGAACGACTAGGAGGTCCCCAAAGATCCAGGACGAGTCCCGATAGAAAGTAGAATCATATAAGGCATAAACATCTTTTCTTTTCCCAACGAAATTTTACGGACATTACATAATTTGACTACACATCTTTATCTGGATGAAAGATCATGAACACTGAAGGTCATCATGGAAGATGGAGTTGAATCGGTGATAATCTTCAAGGATGACTTCAGAGAATTCACTCGAGAGCAACTTGAAGAAATGTCCACTCTAACATTGTATGATTATCAACAAAAGGACAGACTTGCTGGATAGCAAAGGAATGAGCTCTCAAACTATCTCCATGAACAACAAAGAACTGGTTTTCTATTGCTGGATAAGAAGAGAAAATGGAACTACTCAAAGGATGAGAAAGCAAGGAGAAATAAGAGGCTGTCAGAAGTGAGGATATCTGAAATATCTTTTGGACAATCAAAGAGAAAAGAAATTATAAGGAGAACTAGACAATCAAGCTCAAGTGCACAAAGAAAGGCTCCTACTGCCATTACATCAAGAAGAACTCTAAGGGAAAGCATAGCTATGAGAAGAGAGTTGATAGTGCCTAACTCAGAAGTTCAGAGAAATGGGAGGATTGATAGTAGTGGTTTCAACAAACGGAGTGAGTCGGTCACCTTGAGAAACTTAGAAGGCGAAGTGCCGAGCATAATTGAAAATGACTCTGAACTGGAGTTCATTCATATTAAGGACTTAATTGACATCAAGGAGGTGGAGATACCGCTGGAGTTTGACGACTATGTGGAACTGGGCATGTTTAAACAGAGGGCCACTGCTGTTTGCTACAGAAAGATCACCAAAGCCAGAAGGAAGGAGTGAAAGGTGAAAATTACAGGATGTGTATGGAAGGGAATATTCTTTTGATCCTTGTAATTTTATCTTTTTGTGTATTTTTATCTTTTGTGTAATTTGATAATTATGTAATTTGATGTGTGATGCCTTTGAGACCGAATCTAATTATGTAATGTAGTGTTATTTGATTTTCATATGAGATGTGAGATGTATTTTGACAAAAGTGTGAGTAATGTAGGTATGTTTTGGTGCATCTGAGCTTGTTCCAATCTAGGGGAAGATTGTTGGGTCGGAAAATTAACAATGAAGATTGGAATCTTCTCAACCTCCTTAAAAAATGGCTAAGTATGGAACTCGAGCAACCTTGGATATTCGAGCATGATGTTTGCTACCTCGAGCATGATATCTTACGATCATAAGATTATCTTCTGGAATTCTTCTAAGTGTTGAAAGCTTCGAGCAAGCTACACTTCATCGAGCAAGGATGTTTTTCATTAGGCACAGTTTGCTATTCGAGCAAACACTTGATCTATCCAGCTAAAACCAAAGTCTACGAGCATTTTGTTAGGTCAAGCATGGATGCAATAAAGGATGATCTCAATATGTTCTAAGTAAAGCTTTGAGCATAGTTCAATCTCGAGCAAGTTTAAGTGCCCGAGCATACTGGAGTTGTTCTTAATAAACCTAAGGGAAGATTGAAGAGGTCAAGAAGAATATGTTTGCTCGTGGGATTTATTCGAGCAAAGTTGGAATAAGTCATGAAGATTGAAGTCTGCTGGAGTAGAATATTTTCTAAGAAAAATATTCTAAGTGAAGTTTGCTCGAAGACATATTTCGAGAATACTCAGTGTTATAAGGTCTGCTCGACAAGGATATATCATACTCGAAGACCTATTTAACACTTTTATTATTTGCAATGAATAATGTAATCATTAGGGCTTCTAGAAGTAATGTCTATGGGCGTATATAAAGAATACTAGGTGTACATCATAGGTATGCATGCATAAACGATTAAAGAAAGACTAAGACTTAATTTATGCAAACCTAATACGGACGTCATCGAATAAAAAGCCCTAGACATTCCATGCAAACCCTATAAACACTTCCATTGTTCTTGAGCGATTTATATTAATATACTAGAATCCTTTGAGTATGTTGTGAGTGTTTCTATACAATCATATAGCTAGTCCAACATCTTGGTTATACCTGATTCCGCCGGTATAATCAATGGGTCTTCATATTTAGATCTTGTGTGTGTTCTTGTCAATTGTTTTACGTGTAACACGAGATCTCGGTCCTGACAATGAATACCATTTCGAGGTTTAGCCTTAAAATAAAGACATCATTCAAGTAAGCAGAAATAGCAATACCATTAAAGCGTACTTAAATCCTGGTTCAAAAAGTAAAGAAACTGAAATAATGTTTCTGGTCAAACCAGGTGCAAACAAACCGATATTCAAAGTAACTAGAAGGCCAGATGGGCATGTAAAATTATATATGCCAGTTGCTAGAACTGGAACTATTTCCCATCACCAACAATGAGTTCAATGTAGCCTTGTTTCAGCTTCTTCCGGTTTTCAAGTTACAGCAAGACATTAATGATGTGGTATCCACATCTAGTATCAAATGCTCATGTGTTGCTAGAAACAGTGAAAAGTTTAATAACGAAAATGGAAATACCTTTGGAGGAGCTTTCACCATTGGTCCTTTGTTTCTTCAACTCAGCAAAATAGTCGTGACAGTTATGTTTCTAGTTCCCCATTTTGTTGCACTTGTAGCACTAGCGCTCCTCAAGAGGCAGCGGTGGTACCTTTGTAATGCCCTTGTTAGTGTTGTTGGCATGCTTGGCAGCAACAGTAACCTTCTTCTTGCCTTTACCATTATAACCCTGGTTCTTGGGATTAGGCTCCTTAACACCAGCAGATCGAACCGTTAGAACTTGATTTATTTAGTTGGAATATTCATCTCAGCCATTTTGAGCATATCATGAAGCTCCGACGCTGTCTTCACCCATGCATTCATATTAATTTCGTTACAAACTGGTCGTAAGAGCTGAGGTGAGAGTTCAAGATGAGATCTGCTGCCATTTCATTCGACAGGGGATAATCAAGTTTCTTTAACTGGTTGATGTACCCTTAATTTTTGATGACATGCGCACTAACAGATGACCCATGTTCCATTCTGCATCTAATTAGTTGCTTCATGGTGTCGAATCATACTTTACGGGCTTATTTTTGGAACATGCCTTTGAGTTTCTCAAGCATCTAATAGGCTTTATGATCTTTCAAGCCTTTTGCAAGCTCAAAAGACATGGTGGCTAGCATAATGTAGGGGACTTCGGTAGAGTCGTCTTTATGCTTATCAAGAACTTTTTTGGCAACAGCATTATTGTTTTCAGGCTCGGTTGGAACTGGTCCATTGAGAACATAGTTCTTCTTTGCCATTATGAGAACAACTCTAAGGTTGCGGTGCTATTCAAGAAAGTTGGTGCCATTCAGCTTTTCTTTCTCAAGAATAGTCTTGAAGATGAATGAGGATTTATTATCAGTTGGCATATGTTAACTAAGAAAAATTAATCTAATTAGTATTTTCGATGTTACAATCCTTTTATCAATAACCAAATAACGTTAATAAAATAGGAACTTGAGAATCTTTCTTCCATTTACTAATGGCAGCTGCAGCACACAACATTAGTTAGTGGTTAGGCAGATTGACAACGATTGCCAATTATGAATAAAGAACAACTCTTGGTTATGAGGCCTATTAAGACAACACTTGCCTAAGTAGATACCTTTAGCCTCATCTATGCCCACTTAGTCTCCAAACAGCTGTAGGACGTAACAGAAGAGTAAGGTAATAGTCGCCAAAGTACAGTCACTTGTGAAACGGCTGGATGTGTCAATGAAACTCTTTCACCTTGAAGGGATAGGCTTGAAATCAAGTTCGGTGCTGTAGCTCCAAACACTTATAGTAGGATGGCATAGACTATTTTTTCTAAAATTGGGATTAATATAAGAATTTACCAAATAGAGTAAAAGTCGTACTAATCGGGACAACTTGAAGAACCCCTTCATCTCTCAGGATACTTAGTTCTAGATAACCTATTAAAACTAAGTTTTCACGCAATATGAATAATCAATTTTAAGTTAATAGATAAACTATTAAGTTATTAGTTTTGGAAAATTAAATTTAGTTTTATTTTACAAAAACATAATTGGTTAATAAATTTATTTTAAAAATATTTGGCATTAGGTTGATGATGTTATAATTAATTATAATAAAGCAAGCAACCATAATAGTAAATAAGAATATTTAAATCTTAAATGGCCAAGATAAATCTGATCTTGCTAGAGCCTATTAGTAAGATCAATCGGGTCAAAGGGTCACAACACAAAATAATCATAAGGATGGACTCTTGGTTCATCATGTCATATTTAGTATCTCACATTTACTTCAAGAGCTCCATGTCCTCGTCCTCGGTTTTTCCTTCGGGTGTTCCTCATTACAATATTCAACTAATATATATATATATATATATATATATATATATATATATATATATATGAAAACTAAAGCCTACATATTACTATTTTGAACCATCTATATGGCCAACAACCAAAAATAATCACCCAAACACAAAAGGTCGAGCCAGATTTACATATTCAACAAAAATTAAAAAACGGGCAATCCTTTTAGTCAATTAAAATAAACAAAATTTTGACCAAACCAATGTTGCCCTAAAATTTTACCTAGATCAAAAACTTCAACAACCTTGAAGTTTGTGATGTATAACCGGTCAATGTACCAGATTCAACTCGTCGTTGTAACCTAGGCTCTGATACCACCGTTGGGATCCAGTGATGACCAGTCAATGGTTTAATAATTAAACCCAGTTTTAATAAAAGTTTCATAATTATTAATCACATTAATTATTTTCAACGCAGCGGAATAAACAAAAACGAGTAATCATCACTTTTTATAGAACCTCACAGGATCGGTTACAAACAATATAAGTACAAATTGAAACAACCAAATTAAACATAAATCAACACGACTATATTGAATTTCACCTTGGTTAATAATTAACCGTTTGAGACACCGAGGGATAACGAACTTCGCTTGGTGACCAAACGAGACCCGACGGTGGCGGTGCACGAAGGCAGCGGTAGTAACGGTGGTTAGAGGTGGCGGCGGCAATGCAGACATCGGGCAGCGGCACGACGGACATCGGGCGGCTGGCCGTCAATGATGGAGCAAGTCAAAAGAGAGAGAGAGAGAACTTGTGGTGGCTAGGGTTCTGTTAATCACTTGATTATTATGATTTGGTTAACTATAATAACTAGTTAAACCTAACCTGGCACCAAGCCCATCTCTAACTTCAAAGCCTAGTCCATTTGTTTCCATCTCCTTAATAATGTGTCAATCCCGGCTAACTAACTTAAGAGGGTTTTATGCTCATTAACAAAGGTGTAACTCTCACGGGTCATAACTCGTTCGGCCGCGTTGCCTTAACCGAACCGGTCCATAAAATCCAACAGAGCCACCATACTGATCATGACGAGTACCGAATTATTTTCAGGATAACATTCAACCGGCTGACGGCTCTGAAGGCGCAGGAGGCGAAGATGATGATGATGATGTTGATGATGATGACGATGACGATGACGATGAAGATGAAGATGATGATGATGATGACGACGACGACGACGTTGATGATGATGATGATGATTATGTTGATGGTGATGCTGATGCTGATGATGCTGCTGATGCTGATGCTGATGCTCATGCTGATGCTGATGCTGATGCTGATGCTGATGCTGATGCTGATGATGCTGATGATGCTGATGTTGATGCTGCTGATGATGATGATGACGACGATGACGATGACGATGACGATGATGATGACGACGATGATGATGATGATGATGATGATTATGATGATGCCAGTGATGATTACATACACGAGGTGAGTTGATGGATTCAACAAAGACGATAGGTCGGGAGCATGGTTGTGTTATCGTGGTACAACGGTCAAGGAACAAAGTTTGGAACTTGCATGAAATCGTGGAGGGGAACCCAATCTCAAGGCCGATGTGAGGTATACCGAGAGAATTAAAAACTGTTGCCCGTTTAAATTCGTCTGGAAATACAATGCTAGAAGTGTTGTTGGAAGATGGAGGTAGTCAATGAGACATACAACCAATGTCCTATTTTATTTGAGGAGGGGCAAGTGCCTCTAAGGAAAATGACCAACGAAGAACTCTATTTGGTTGTGACGTTACACCGAAAAGGAGTGTGTAGGAGCATAACGTCTATTGATAGGGTCTTATAGTTTGCTTTGTATACTTTAAATGCCATATTTTGTATTGTTTGTAATGTCCAACGCATAAGTTCACATGGACCGCATAACTTATGTGGCGCATAATTTACGCCCCATATACGACTTATGCGCCCTAGGCCATTTTTGTGAAGTCTATAAATAGTGTTTAGACTTATGCGCTGAGTATAGAACTTAGGTGAATTCCTAGAGAGAGAAAGAGTTTTGTGGAAAGAGAAAGAGCTTGTAAACTGTCATATCTTCATGGATTGATCATTAAAGTTAATGTTATGGACTTAAAGTTACATTTTTGTTTTTCATCTTTGTTGGATTCCGCACTACAAAGTTAAAGCCAATAACATCTTCGATACTACGTAAACATCTACATCAACATCACGTTATTTCAAGTGGTATTAGAGAATTTAGGCTTGTTAATCGCTTGCAAAACACAAAGATTGAGGTCTCGTCTACATATCTATATTTTTCAACGTCAAATCTTCACCAAACCTTCACATTATGTTCTATTCATATCCGTGGTAAACCCTTGAGAAAATCAAGTCATTTCATGTCACACTCATTTAGCAAATTGCGAAAGCATAAAACGGAAATGTGACAGATACCTCTAGTATCAACCACATTGTTTATAAAGAAAAATACAAACTAATTTACAGTACTTTACATTGATATAACTTTGTTTACAACTAGGTGATAAAAACAAAATCTAGTCCGTTAAGTGGCTTTACTTCTTACTAGCACACTTGCATAAATTCACCCATCATTGATAATTATGGTACATTTACTTCTTACTATGTCTAACAGTACATAGCGTATTTGAATAATTATGGTCATGTGCAAACGAGATAAGTCTCACCAAACCGTGTCGGCTCCCTTTGGGTTTTGTAAGGCCCCGAACCCCGGGGACCCCACAGTTGGTAATCATTCAAAACACTCGTAAAAACAATTAAATTTAAAAACAATTCTTTTCATTAAAATAAGGATCACAGAGTGTAAATTCAGCGAAAAACATAAATCGTAAAATAAGTTCCCTAATACCCGGGAATTTTGCCCAAAACCAATTTTTAAATATAATTCATAAAACTATTTAAAATCAAATTGTTCAAAGTACATTCTTCCATCCACGTATACCCTTCACCGTCCAAGTAATTTCGTGCACGTCTAAGCGATAAGGCATCCCCTTCCTAACCTGAAGTGAGTTCAAGTTTTTAAGTAAATAACATCAGTAATAACAAATATGGTAGACATACCAAAGTTTTTAAAGTAAAAAGAGTGTATCCATTAAGTCAACGTTACCGAAGACTAAACATTCTCATACATACATATACTAACAATATATATATAAACATCCTTTCAAGTACATCCCTATATATATAACAATATATATAACATCCACGTATAACATTCAGGGTCGAGCAAACGTACAACCCAAACATGTAACATTCAACACATGCAAACACAAAGTAGGCATACGCAACATCCGTAGTCGAAACGACTACAACTCCGCCAAATAGAGGCCAAACAATAATATATATATGCATATATATGTGTATATATTTTAACATCCCAAGGCCTACCATATACTAGCAAGCCTCTATCAAATCGTTTAAAATATTTCATCAAGTAAGAAAAACACTTAGATGTGCATGCTAGCCCAAAACTTGAAAAAAGTGAAAAGGGGCATCATGAACTCACCTGACACAAGACGCGGATTCATCACGAGCTAGAGAATCCCTAAGAAATCCCAAAACTCAAACACCTGTCGGTTTACATTCAATCAATACTAATGACCTCAAGATGACTCGTTTATCCTACGAGACGTTCTAACATGGTTCGAGTTACCTAAACCTTCGACCTCATCAAAATTAATCACAACTGCCCCTGAGGTCTCACATTCACCAAAACGACCCTTAGGTACTCCCGGGGATAAAGAATTCCCAATGTGCCCCCCCCCCCCCGGGAGCACTAGGTGACACTAACACGCGCGTTTAGGAGTCGTCTAGGCCGTTAACATCCAACTCAGTCCCTTGTGGACCCATTATGATAAAATCACAGCCAACAAGTTTACACGATGTCACACGAGTCAAATGGGTCGGTAACCTGCAAGTACAACACACCAACTATTCAATAAACACAATTGCGCGTTGTACCGACCCGTTGGAGTAACCGACAACCAATTCAGCCCCATAACTTATAAAAATGAATTTTGAACATCCCGTACAACAAACCGAGTGTCCCCGAGCTGAATTGGTCGTTAATCACTTCAACTCTCGTGTTAAACGTACCAAACTACAATTCTAGCCAACCGAACACTAACAATCAAGCTACAACTAGTTGACCAATCTAATGAACACCAATGAACACGATACTTAAGTTTGTTATACTAGACATACCTAGGAAGATTTCGGTGCAAAAACCCACTTCAAACAGCCTCGACAAGAAAACAATTGAACATCCACCGGTTAAGCCTAAAACGAACCTATAGATCAATAACAAGTAAATCGTGCAGATTTTAGCATGCGAATATGCATTTAATTACATAGGATAACCTTTGAAATAAACTATTAAATTTTTACCAGACTTTAATTAATGCCTTTGGTTTATAAAATATATTTATTATATTTTTCTAGTGGAAAAAAAATTATAAAAATTTCTCCAACACAGCAAGGTACGTGCAGCTATTTCAGTGCGCAACAAAATGGTTTTATTTTTGTAAAATTCATTACCGAACCAAATTAAACGATTACAATTGGGTTTGGTTCCTAACTCAAAATACTAACTCCCAGAAGTGGAACCAACCAATTTGGACTTGTTGAAAAAGGGTTATGATGTCGGGAAGACAGACCAGAATCCGTCATCCTGCATCAGTTTTGACACTCGATCTTATAAAATCATAAAAACCATTCAAATCTCGTCCAAAAATTACATATTATACCTTTCTGGAAACTAGACTCAAATTAGAACTTCATGGAAACAAGCATCGATCAAAAACAATGGATTATCATCGTGTTACATACCCTACAATAAACGTATACGAATCTGTCAGCAAAATGTTATCATCAAAACTGAACCTTAACGACCAATAAGCGCGTTAATATGATCAACTAAGGTGTAAAAGACATGGGGAATCATAAAACCGACCTTGAATTGAAGTTTTTACGGTTGAAACAAGGCTGGACAGAATATTTTCGAGCAGGGGGGGGGGGGTCTTGAGGCCGATCGGCTGCGCATAGAGTTAGGGTTAGGATTGTTTTGGTTTATAATTATAATAAATGAAGTTACATCCAAGCCCCTCCAATTTGAAGTATAAGGCATTATGGAAGAAAAGTTAGATGGTTTAACGCACCGGGATGACGCAAAGGCTTCCGATAAACGTCGGTTAAATCCCGAGCCACCGGCTCGAATTTAATCACTGTGATCGTGGGGACTTTTGTGTGTTAGCACTTACATAATTCCTATCATCAAACAATTCCGAGTATATATATATATGTATCAACATGTTTTTCACCCCAAACATTCGTAAAAACAGTTTAAATGTATGGTCATGAAGCTCATGGTTTAGCAGATATTCAACATGGAATCGGTTAGTGGTTCGTTCTGCTTGCTAGTTGTAACGCCCGTTAATTTCGGTTCAAGGATTCGGAGCTTGTAAAGTATGTACAATTCTCGGGATTTAACCGACATCTCCCGAAAACCTTTTCGTCATCCCGGTACGTTAAAACATTTAACTTTCCTTTCAAGTTACCATATCTTTCATATTTGAGGGGCTAGGATGAAACAATTTTATATTATAACAATAAACAAAAAACAGAACCCTAACCCTATTGCTTGGTCCGATTGGCAGCTTCATAGCCCCCCCCCTGCGATTTTCTTCTTTCCAGCCACGGTGTGAGCATAAAACCACAATTAAAGGTTAGTCCTACGATTCCCCAAGTCTTTTACGCCATAATTGGTCGTTATAACACGCGTATTAATCGATTAATGGCTTGTTGTAGGCTAACCGGGTGGATGTCCAATTGAGCATTTCCGGAACTGTTTTGAGTGAGGTTTTTACACCAAAATCCTCCTAGGTATGTGTTGTATATCATACTTAAAAATCATGTTCATTGGTGTTCGTTAGATTGGTCCACTAGTTGTAGTTTGATTGTTAGTGTTCGGTTGACTAGAATTGTAGTTTGATGCGTTTAACGCGAGGGTTCAAGTGATTAATGACCAATTCAGCTCAGGGGAACTTGGTTTGATGTACGGGCTGTTGAAAAATTATTTTTATAAGTTATGGGGCTGAATTGGTTGTCGGTTGCTCAAACGGGTCGGTACAACGCGCAATTGCGTTTATTGAATAGTTGGTGCGTTGTACTTGCGAGTTACCGACCCATTTCACCCGTGTAGCGTCGTGTGGACTTGTTGGCTTTGATTTTGTCATATTGGGTCCACACGGGGCTGAGTTGGATGTTAATGGCCTAAACGACTCTTAGACGCGCGTGTTAGTGTCACCTAGTGCTTCCGGGGTAAATTGGGAATTCCTTATTCTCGAGAGTATCTAAGGGTCGTGTTGGGGAATGTAAGGCCCCGGGGGCTGTTATGATTGATTTTGATAAGATCGACGCTTTAGGTAACTCGAACCACGTTAGAGCGTCTCGTAGGATAAACGAGTCCTTTGGATGTGAATTGTAATGTTTGTATGTAAACCGAAAGGTGTTTGAGTTTTGGGATTACTTAGGGATTTCCTAGCTCGGGGTGAATACGTGTCTTGTGTCAGGTGAGTTCATGATGCCCCTTTTTTACTCTTTTAAGATTTTGGGCTAGCATGCACACCTAAGCGTTTTGCTTATTGGATTGTTTAAAACTATTTTGGATGGGCTTACTTGTATAGGGTAGGCCTTGAGATGATACTATCGTATGTATGTATGTATTATTGTATAGCCAATATTTGGCGATGTTAGTAGTCGTTATCGACTATGGATGTTACGGATGCCTACTTTGTGTTTGCATATGTTGATGAGATGTTTGGGTTGCTCGTTTGCTCGACCATGATGTTATTACTTGGATGTTATATATATATATAAGGATGATTATTTATCGATGATGATGGCTTAAGTGATGAATCCCTTTTTACTTTTAAACTCTTGGAATGACTATTATGATTATTAATCATTGATGTTATTTATAAAACTTGAACTCACTCAGCTCAAGCTGACTTTGTGTGCATGTTAGTGTGAGTTTTCAGGTTAGGAGAAGGATGCCTTACAGTTTGGACGTGCATGAAGTTACTTGAACGGTGAAGGCCATACTTGGATGGAAGATTTAAATATTAAACATTTCTTTTTAAAAATTTTATCAAATATATTTAAATTGGTTTTTGGGCATTATTCCCGGGTTTTGGGAACTTATTTTATTAATTATGGTTTTCCGCTGAATTATACTCTGAATTGGTTGTTTTAATGAAATGAACCGTTTTCAAGTTTAAGTATTTTTACAAGTATTATGTATGAATACCAACTGTAGGGTTCCCAGGGTTCGGGGCCTTACAAGTTGGTATCAGAGCCATGGTTCGAGGTATTCGAGCATCCCCGAATGCTTGGACTCGAACTATAAGAAAAGAGACTAGCATGCCCACCGCGAGTAGCTGCACTAAGAGGTAACTTTAACTTATTTAGTCATTCCTTTGAATTTAAAAGTTTCCAGTATGTGATTAACTGTTTAAGTGTTAGATAGAAGGCTAATGTGATTAGGGGCAGGGGTGATTAGGACGGGCGGGTAAAGTAAACGACTAATTACACTTGATCAACGTCATTAGCAGTTTACCCTTACCTTACATGTTCTAAATGCCACTTGTACTTGATCGTGTTAAAATTCTGTCTTTGTAGGGATAAGTCATCGTTAAACTCGTGCAGCTAAGAGAGGCCTTCCTAGTATTTGTGGTCATGGTCGTAAGCCACATGCCGAAGTCGAGAGTGAAATCCCAACTTCCCAGCAGGAAGAAAATCCGATTCATGAGGAGGGGGATAACCCTGTCTTAGATCCTGCTATGCGCGCGGCAATCGTTGACGAGGTTTACCAAGTGCTCCATAGTGCTATTCCCGAGATCGTTGCTGAGGCCGTTAGGGCCATGGAGGAGTCTTTGGTTGGAAAGGGCTCGGATAAGGAAAAGAAGGGAAAGGAGACGCAGGTTGAGGAGGAAGAGGTTTATGTGCCGAGTGAGGATGAAGACGAGGTTCGTGGTATTAGTGTGCCTACCCGGGGTTGTTCGTACGGTGACTTTAAGAAATGTGATCCTCCTTCTTTCGATGGTACTAAAGATGCGTTGGCAGCACATTAGTGGGTGAGGGAGATGGAGGCCGTTCTGAGAGTTAGTAAGTGCAAGGGGGAGGACATGGTGACTTATGCTACTGCCTCGTTTCGTTCCGAGGCATTGTGTTGGTGGGATAATCTGGCACAGGCTATGGGTGATCGTTCTATTAGGAGGATGACATGGGATGAGTTGAAGAAGTTGGTTCTTGATCAGTTTTGTCATCTGCATGAACTGGATAAGATTGAACAGGAATTCTTGACCTTGGAGGCGGGCAGTATGACGCATCGAGAATATACCACAAAGTTCAGTAAGATGGCTCGCTTATGTCCCGATCTGGTTACTCTTGAGGCAAAGAGGATTAAGAAGTATGTGAAGGACCTTTCGGTGGATATTCATAGGGGTGTGGTGACCACCGACATCAACTCTTTTCATTCGGTGGTTACCCTAGCAGGTATGTTGTATGATCAGAGGGAGAAGTTGCCGTCGACAGAGACTAGAAAGACTTGGAACTCAAATTCATACGGTAAACGACCAGGGGGGAAAACTTTAATTCGGCTGAGAAGAGGATAAAGACTGAGAATTCGGATTTTAAAAGGGATGCGGCGTTGGGTAATTGCAAGAAGTGCGGGAAACCGCACAAGGGGGAATGTAAGAGTGGGTCCGGCTCCTGTTTTCATTGTGATAAGGTTGGACACCCCCATTTCGAATGTCCGACGTTGACTTGTTTCCGCTGTAAGGGTGCCGGTCACTTGGCATCAAACTATCCTACCAGTAAGGCGTGGGGGGGGGGGGTCCGGTCAGGGGACTTCCTCGAGGGGGAAGGTGGAAGAGAAAGCGAAGGTTAGGGCGAGGGCCTTCAACATCTCCAAGAGAGAGACGAAGGATGACGCGGATGTTGTTTTAGGTACTTTTTCCTTATTTATCTTTTATTCCACCGTTATAATTTCTCATTCCGTTGGAATCGTATGTGATGATCTTGTAGCTGAGCAGTAGTATAATATTATCCCAGGTACCTTTATACTTGATGAATTACAGGCGTCGGTCATATTCGATTCGGGGGCCAGTAAGAGTTTTGTGTCTACCGCATTCTGTTCCTTGTTGAATTAATCACCCGAGTGCATAGTCGATGTGTTTGAGGTTGACGTCGCCGTAGGAAAATCCGTTTCCGTGTATAGGGCTATTCAGGGTTGTTCCATCGAGTTGTCCGAGTATAGATTTCCGGTGCGGTTGTACTTGATGCCGCTT
The DNA here is from genome assembly GCF_021521415.1 of Bidens hawaiensis. NCBI lineage: Eukaryota > Viridiplantae > Streptophyta > Magnoliopsida > Asterales > Asteraceae > Bidens > Bidens hawaiensis. The sequence goes on along the minus strand of NW_027499697.1, from coordinate 24,855 downwards.
AGCTGTTTCGATGTGGTGTGGATTGGCTCACGAGTGTTGATGCTCAGATCATTTGTGGTCAGAAACTTGTTTGTCTGAGGGCCCCGGATGGGACCCAAATTACGGTCTTCGGTGACCAAAATGGTGCGATGCCACATATCATATCTATGCTTAAGGCGTGAAGGTTGATGCAGTGGCGTTGCGGGGCGTATCTGGCGTATGCTATAAATATGAAAACCGAGGTGGCTACTGTCGGCAATGTTCTTATTGTTCGGGATTTCCCGGATGTATTTCCAGATGATTTGTCAGATGTGCCGCCGTACCGTGAGGTCGAGTTTCAGATAAACCTTGTGCCGGGCGCAAAACCCGTTGCTCGAGCCCCTTACCGTCTAGCACCGAATGAAATGAAAGAACTTATGGCTCAGTTGGAAGACTTGCTCGACAAGGGCTTCATTCGACCGAGCATCTCACCTTGGGGTGCCCCGGTCCTGTTCATTAAGAAGAAGGACGGTAGCATGCGGATGTGCATTGACTACCGTGAATCGAATAAACTCATTGTTAAAAATCGGTACCCTCTCCCAAGGATCGATGACTTATTTGATCAGCTCCAAGGAGCTAGTTGGTTCTCAAAGATCGACCTTAGGTCCGGGTACCATCAGTTGAAGATTCGGGAGGAAGATATTCCTAAGACTGCCTTCCGCACTCGTTATGGTCATTATGAATTCCTCGTGATGTCTTTCGGTTTGACCAACGCACCGGCTGTGTTCATGGATCTTATGAACCGGGTGTGTAGACTGATACTCGATCGTTAGGTTATTGTGTTCATCGACGACATTCTTGTATATTCCAAAAGCGAATCCGATCACGCTGGTCATCTCTCGGATGTTTTGGAAGCTCTGTGAAAGAACAAGTTGTATGCGAAATTTTCTAAGTGTTCATTTTGGTTACGCGAGGTTCAGTTCTTGGGTCATGTAATTAACCCGAGTGGTATTTTGGTTGACCCTGCAAAGGTGGAAGCCATAAATGAATGGGAATCTCCTAAGTCCCCGTCCGAAATTCGTAGTTTTCTGGGCTTAGCAAGGTATTACTGCCGCTTCGTTCCCGATTTTTTGAAAATCGCTTCGTCATTGACCAGGTTGACCAAGAAAAGTGTTAAGTTTGTTTGGGGTTCTGAGCAGGAGGAGGCTTTCCTCGAGTTGAAGAACAGGTTGACGCATGCCCTGATTCTAGCTTTACCCGATGGCACCGATTATTTAGTGGTTTATTCTGATGCCTCTTACCAGGGGCTTGGGTGTGTTTTGATGTAGCGAGGTCGAGTCATCGCTTATGCCTCACGACAGTTGAAGCCTCATGAGGCGAATTATCCTACTCATGATTATGAGCTGGCGGCGGTTGTGTTTGCGCTTAAGTTATGGAGGCATTATTTGTATGGCATTCCTTGCGTTATCTATACCGATCATAAGAGCTTAAAGTATTTCTTCGAACAAAAGGAATTGAATATGCGACAGCGTCGATGGTCGGAGTTGATTAAGGATTATGATCTGGAGATTATGTACCATCCCTGTAAGGCTAACGTGGTAGCCGACGCATTGAGCCGGAAGGAGAGACCGAAACCCATTGGTGTAAAATCTAATCAGCTTATTCTTAAACCCGATATTTTGAAATAGATAGCCAACGTTCAGAACGAAGCTTTGCAGGTGGAATGGATTATGTCAGAGCGTATTTGGCTTCAAGAAAAATTGTTGGAAGATGTCTGTGATGGGATGAAGTATAAGGATGGGCGTTTATGGGTACCGAGGTATGGGGGATTCAGAGGTAAAATTTTAGATGAGGTACACAAGTCGTGCTATTCTATTCACTCGGGCGCGACCAAGATGTACCAAGACCTGAAGAAGAATTATTGGTGGGTTGCGATGAAGTTTGAGGTGGCTCAATACGTGAGTAAGTGTTTGATGTGTCTGCAAGTTAAGGCCAAGCACTAGAAGCCGTTCGGGAAGCTTCAACCATTGGAAATACCTGAGTGGAATTGGGAACATCTTACGATGGATTTTGTGACTAAATTGTCGCGTACTCCTAGGGGTAGTTATGACACCATTTGGGTAATCGTTGATAGAATGACCAAGAGCGCTCATTTCTTGCCGATTCGAGAGACTTTTAATTTGGAGCAGCTGGCCGATGTGTTTATTCGTGAGATCGTCTCTATGCACGGGGTGCCGGTATCAATTGTTTCAGATATTAGGGATATGCGTTTTACCTCCAGGTTTTGGAAGAAGTTCCATGAGGAGATGGGTACCAAACTTCTCATCAGTACCGCTTATCACCCGCAGATGGATGGTCAGTCCAAGAGGATTATACAGACTCTTGAGGATATGTTGCGGGCTTGTGTTATCGATTTTGGTGGTAGTTGGGATCGTCACTTACCGTTGGTAGAGTTCTCGTATAATAAAAGTTATCACGCCACGATTGGGATGCCACCATTTGAAATGTTGTATGGTAGGAGGTGTAGGACTCCAGTCTGTTGGGTTCCATTGGTCAGAAACAGTTGGATAGTTTGGAGGTGGTTGCGGCTACAACTGAGAAGCTCGATAAGACCAAGGCTTTAATGAAGGCCGCTCAAGATCGTCAAAAGTCCTATGCGGATAAAAGGCGAAGACCTATTGTGTTTGAGGCTGGGGATCGGGTTATGTTGAAAGTTTCCCCTTGGAAGGGTACTATTCATTTTCGTAAGAAGGGGAAGCTTAGTCTGAGGTTCATTGGTACGTTCCGTATATTAACCCGTGTTGGTGAGGTAGCGCATAGACTTGAGTTGCCCGATGAGCTCACGGGGATTCATCCTACTTTCCACGTGTCCCATTTGAGGAAATCTTTAGCTGACGAGGAGGCCCATGTGCCTCTTGACGATATTGAGCTTGATAGTAAGCTGAACTACGTTGAGGAACCTATTGCTATACTTGACCGTCAGGAAAGGCGTTTGAGAAATAAGGTGGTTAGACAGGTGAAGGTGCAGTGGAGGCACCGTAGGGGTTCCGAGGCTACTTGGGAGACCCAAGACAAGATGATGAAACTCTATCCGCAGTTGTTCCTGTGCATCGGGATTCGGGGACGAATCCCATTGTAAGGGGGGTGGACTTGTAACGCCCGTTAATTTCGGTTCAAGGATTTGGAGCTTGTAAAGTATGTACAATTCTCGGGATTTAACCGACATCTCCCGGAAACCTTTTCGTCATCCCGGTACGTTAAAACATTTAACTTTCCTTTCAAGTTGCCATATCTTTCAAATTTGAGGGGCTAGGATGAAACAATTTTATATTATAACAATAAACAAAAAAAAACCCTAATCCTATTGCTTGGTCCGATCGGCAGCTTCATAGCCCCCCCCCTGCGATTTTCTTCTTTCCAGCCACGGTGTGAGCATAAAACCACAATTAAAGGTTAGTCCTACGATTCCCCAAGTCTTTTACGCCATAATTGGTCGTTATAACACGCGTATTGATCGATTAATGGCTTGTTGTAGGCTAACCGGGTGGCTGTCCAATTGAGCATTTCCGAAACTGTTTTGAGTGAGGTTTTTTCACCAAAATCCTCCTAGGTATATGTTGTATATCATACTTAAAAATCATGTTCATTGGTGTTCGTTAGATTGGTCCACTAGTTGTAGTTTGATTGTTAGTGTTTGGTTGACTAAAATTGTAGTTTAATACGTTTAGCGCGAGGGTTGAAGGGATTAACGACCAATTCAGCTCGGGGGAACTTGGTTTGATGTACGGGCCGTTGAAAAATCATTTTTATAAGTTAGGGGGCTGAATTGGTTGTCGGTTGCTCAAACGGGTCGGTATAAAGTGCAATTGCGTTAATTGAATAGTTGGTGCGTTGTACTTGCGAGTTACCAACCCATTTCACCCGTGTAGCGTTGTGTGGACTTGTTGGCTGTGATTTTGTCATATTGGGTCCACACAGGGGCTGAGTTGGATGTTAATGGCCTAAACGACTCTTAGACGCGCGTGTTAGTGTCACCTAGTGCTTCCAAGGGTAAATTGGGAATTCCTTATTCTCGGGAGTATCTAAGGGTCGTGTTGGGGAATGTAAGGCCCTGGGGGCTGTTATGATTGAATTTGATAAGATCGAGGCTTTAGGTAACTTGAACCACGTTAGAGCGTCTCGTAGGATAAACGAGTCCTTTCGATGTGAATTATAATGTTTGTGTGTAAACCGACAGGTGTTTGAGTTTTGGGATTACGTAGGGATTTCCTAGCTCGGGGTGAATACGTGTCTTGTGTCAAGTGAGTTCATGATGCCCCTTTTTTACTCTTTTAAGATTTTGGGCTAGCACAGTTATAATCTTCAATTTAGCACAGTTAATTATCAGTTTATCATTAAATTATGAAAATTTAGTCACTTATCAATTAAAATATTTATATTTTTATAAAAATATTCGAGGAATTATCTACTGATTTATTAATTTACAAAAATTCATTTTATACGCTATAATTAACCAAAAAATTGTCTGGTTATAACAAACGATTCCTGAAAATTCATATGGTCCCTGATGTCCCTGCAAAATTTTACAAGCTAACAATATGCACATTACTATCTAACCCTAAACAGCCCGTAAACGAGTAATTCGGCATTACTTTTGCGGTTTTCATTCGTTTTCGCTCTCTTAAACAAATTTCCGGGTTCTTGTGCATCTAATTAAGGTGGATACAGGTCCTATATCACAAACCAATCATGTACCATCAATAAATCGGCCCGGAAACTTAGCGTTTCGTTTAGGGCTTTAAACAAAAGTACAGAACTGTTGAATCGTAAAAACGCGATTTAAATCCCTTAATCTGTGTTTATGGCCAAAAAAATTTAGCTAAACAGATTCTTAACCATGTGTATTATCCACATATGTTTTTGGACAATTTTTAAGTTTTTTGTATGGTTAATCATGGTTTTTACTAATCAAGCCATGATCTTAAGTACATAACCATGTTTAAAACAAGTATAAAGTCATCAAATCTTTGAGGTTTACCTTAGTTCTTAGCATGGAGCTTTCAAGAACAGGGCAAGCAGGTTAAGCTTGCAAAAATATCAAGTTTGGAAATATCTAAGTTATTTAAATAGAAAAAAAGAACAAAAAGGGGGGGGGGGGGTCTCCTTTAGTGGCCTGAAGTTAGCCCCCCCCCCCTGCTATTGGGTCCCATTTTTCGCACTTGTCTCGTTTTGCATTCCCGAACGTGAAATACCGAGTCCAAATTTATTTTGGGTTCATATTTTGGCTAGAAAAATATGTCGGATATGACAAACAGTGAGAAAACGAGTGTTTTCGGCCAATTTCTTGTTAATTTAGAAAAACATATTGTTTTGTTTGTAAAAATCAAAAATAATTTCATGGGTCGCTTAAAACATTCCCAATAATTGTTTTGTAAGTCTTTTTCGACATAACAGATGATACAATGCTTGTTTTGTAACTATCTTTCGCGTTTAAGTTCATATCAGCTAGTTAAACGAGCATGTTTTCGTTTAATTGGTTTGCTATCATACTAAGGCCATAATATTAATATGTTGGCTTATATTAAACGTATATCACTTATAGATGGCCTCCCTGAGATATCTGGGTCATAACTAGACCCGCTTGGTTAATCGTTTGTTCGATACGCAATAAGCGGTTAATCGCTTATTCGTCATGTAAATACTTGGGTGTATTCGGTTTTATCTTGAATGTCACATTTTCCCTAGTTAAGAAATTTGGTCCCCGAAATTCAATATATCAGTTAAAAGCTTCTTAGGAACAAACAAGAATATTTGTTTTTCATTTTCAAATATATTTAATTCCCTGTTGTAAGGAAATTTACCGAACTTTTACCATTGGAATTTGTGAGTCGTAACTGTTTAATTTTCCCGTACATTATTTATACTGGTTCTTTACAAAGTTTAGTTACGTGTGAGTTTCCAAGCGGTACTATCTCCGCCTCCTCAATAAGGAACTTGTTTAGGTTCAATATATATATGAAGTTATCAGTAGTGCTAAATTCGGGAATGAAACTCGACTTCAGAAATAGTTTTGGTCGATATGCTACGAGATTAATTTTGGAGATAAGTTCATACTTTTCCGTGTATTATAATGTTTAACTTATCGATTTCCTCAACTCAAATAACACCTTTCAAAGATCAACAAGTTACTATGTACATCAGTATATTTCGTTTGTCATTTTCAGGCGGCTTTCAGTTTGTTTTCGAATCTTACGAACTTTATCTGTGGTTTCTGGAATGAAATTAGATTTTTCATTTTACGTGTTTCCAACTTTCAGTCTAATAAAGGATTGATTCATGTTCTTTCTCGTGTCATACAAGTTATAGTGCCAGTCGTATAATATTATGATAACTATTAGTATATGAGGATTAGACCAGTGAAAATGTTGGTCCTAAATTTCTATAAGGTTTAATATACATGCGCAAGGTAATTCTTCCAGTGTCTGTATAGTTCGTCCGGATCGATCGTTTGTTTGGGAATGACAGGTCGTGCTTAAATCGATTCGGTTTCCGAAGTTTTGCCAAAAATAAGAGGCGAAATAACTCTCTCGATCTGAAATAATTGGGATAGTCGTGCCATGCCTAGATGTAACATCCAACTTTTTGTAAAATTATAAATAATGGAAATTTTTGTTATTTAACTGTGTGTCGTTAAGTTAGTCGTGTGTTAAGTGTTTGGATAATATTTGGATTTGGAATTATGAGTGGGTTGTGGGGCCCATGGCCCCCTATATAAGCCTAACTTCTCCATTCTTTTCACCATTTTGTTACACACACACACTCAAGAACACACACACTTTCTCTCTACATTCCGAATCTAAATCCGTGTAAAAAGAAGGAAGAATCTCGTGTGTAGACATCATCAAACAACAAGAATCACGTCCAGATCTACGTATTGTCCGGATCTGAACCCGAACCCGAAGCAAAAGGTAGGTTTCGGTTTAAATGGTTAAGTTTTATGGTTAGAACCGGCATGCAAACATATATAATAATAGATCGGGTTGTGAAATGTAAAAAAAATATAAACTTGGTAAGTTATAATCTCTTGGGGGCACTTTAAGATAAAAAGGTGGCGTTCGGACTATGAGAGTGATGGGCTCAGGATCAGGAGCATGGGGTCAGAATGTGTCGAAAGTTGAGAAAGAGTAAAAAAATCAGGTCCTGAGGAGGAGCCACGAAGTAAAATGGCTTTAAAATGGTAAAAGCGAAGAAAGGCAGGCATTTCGCTTTGCTCAGTGATGAGAAGCGAAACAGTCATTTCGCTTCGCTCAGCCATGAGAAGCGAAACAGTCATTTCGCTTCGCTCAGCCATGAGAAGCGAAACAGTCATTTCGCTTCGCTCAGCCATGAGAAGCGAAACAGTCATTTCGTTTCGGTTAGCCATGAGAAGCGAAATGACAACAGTCATTTCGCTTCGCTCAGCGATGAGAAGTGAAACAAGCATTTCTCTTCGCTCAGCGATGAGAAGCGAAACAGTTATTTCGCTTCATTCAGCGATGAGAAGCGAAACAGTCATTTCGCTTCGCTCAGCCATGAGAAGCGAAACAGGCATTTTGCTTCGCTCAGTTATGCGAAGCGAAACAGTTTTATATGAAGCGAAATTCCATGCATACGAAGCGAAATTCTTCCATGCGAAATTTTATAAAATTCAATTTCTGATGCATTTTATAAAATTTTATAAAATTCATTTTCTTCCATGCGAAATTTTATAAAATTCCATGCATGCGAAGGGAAATTCTTCCAGCTCAACCCCAGCCAGGGGCGCTGCCCCTTGGACCATGCTAGGGGCTGCTGCCCCTAGACCCCGCTACCAGGGGCGTTGCCCCCGGACCCCCGTTAGTTGAGGGTTTCATAAATTTAGATGTAGGAAGTTGTGGTAATAGATAATTCACACGCGTAATGTATTGAACAGTTAGCCGTGCACAACTAAAGAAGGGAATTACTATTAACGGCGAGAGAAATCGACTCTAGGTGAGTTCTAGCCCCATTTCTCTTTGAAATGTTTTCGGGGCTGTGTGCATACTCCTATGTGATAGTTAATACATTTACTTAATTAATAAGTTCATGATACGTGTATGACTATGTATTGGATGTTACTACTATATAATGATAGTATGAATGAGCATGTATATATATATATACATAAGACAGATAAAATATGCACGTATTATAAATGTATGGTTATTCGAGGCAGTAGGGACCAGACCCTTACAATATCTGTGATGTTAGGGACCAGACCCTTATAATATCTGTGATGTTAGGGACCAGACCCTTATAATATATGTGATGATAGGGACCAGACCCTTATAATATTTGTGATGATAGGGACCAGACCCTTACAATATCTGTGATGTTTAATGTAGAATAACTTATGGTATACCATAGGGTTTTATGAAGGAAAGTATGTAAGTACGTATGCATGTATATAAAGTATGTGTGAAAGAAGTAATAGCAAAGTAAGGTATGAATACGTATCTTCGGACGCGTATGAGTAAGGATAGGAATGTATTGTATGTTAATTATATTAACTAGAACTCACTCAGCATAGCTAACTTTTAGTATGCGCGCAGGCAGATAGGTTGAGGCAGCTGGCTTGAGGAGGGACACATGGCAAGAGCTAAAGAAACTGGCATCCATGAAGAAGTGTCAAGACTATTTTATGTTATGTTATGAAAAGACAATTTGTATGTTAAGACAAAAATGAATGTTTGTAATGTGATGTTTGAAGTTTTAAATTATTCCGCGAAAGTTTAAATTAACTATGATTTTAGAACTGTGTTTATGAGTAAATCCAACACCAAATTAGGGTTACCGGGAACGGGGCATTACACTTGATATAATTTCATTAACATAATGGTAGGCGAGCCTTTCAGTTGTGTAGTTATTATAGATCAGGAGAAAGTGTGCAATTTAAGTTAGTCGGTCAACTAGTACCGGACTACAGTGTGTTCTCGAGATGATTTAGGAAATGGTGTTAGGAGGCTCATAGTAATCTGTTCCCACTTCCACTGGGTGTTTCCGGTTGTTGTAACATTACCGAGGGCTTTTGATATTCTGCCTTAATTCTAGCACTAGTCAGACATTTACCGACATTTGTGGTTATATCTTTCTCCATACCGAGCCACCAATAATATTCCTTTAAATCTTAGTACTTCTTATCGGTACCCAGATGAATAGAATATTTGGACTTGTGTGCTTCCTCCATGATCAAGTCCTTTAAGTTATCAAGAGTTGGAATTCAGACTTGGTTTTTGAAGCATAGAATTTCATTGTTTTTCTTTTTAATGTTCTGCTCGTCCCGATGCAAGATTTTGTTTTCTAAATGTTATGCTCTAATGGCATATTTTTGGGTGATATGAATTTTCCTGATAAAGTTTGTCTATACATTAGTTTCAAATGCCCGTACTTTCCAGTGTTTAACTTTATCCCTTTATCTTAAGCCATCGGTTTTCACAATTACAATTTTTCCTCAACTCTACCCATCTTCCTTACCCCATATTTAGTTTTGTCAGATCAATTGCAGGTCATAGGCTTTTGTGATTCATTTAATTTTTGCCTTTGATGTCATATAAGTAGTATTCCCATGCCTTAGTTGCAAAATTAACAATCCCATACTCCGGGTCATAAATAGTATAATTTTTCTCGTGTACTTTTGAGTGTCGGGAAGCGTATGTTATAACCTTGTTTCTCTACATTGGTACGCATCCTAAATATTTTCATGATGTATCAAAATAGATTAGAAGATCATCAGTCCCTTTTCGGAGACTTAGCATAGGGGTTTGAAAAAGTTTCTATCTCAGTAATTGAAAAGCCATTTCTTGTTCTTCTCCCCAATCATAAACTCGGTTCTTTTTGGGTTAAAAGGGTTAAATGTTGGGCTATGCTAGAAAATTTTCAACAAAATTTGGCGAATTTTTCTTGGTGACTCTAGTGTTTACCAGTTTTGCTCGGGTATATGCGAATTTCTTGTCAACTAATAATGTGTCCTAAGAACCGTATTCCTTGTAGCCAAAATTCGCACTTGGACAACTTGGTATACAATTTCTCCTACCTCAACATCTCCATGATTGTTCCTAATGTTGCTTGTGTTCCATCTTGGTTTTCAGGTCATCAATAACGTTATATTGAATTTGTTGAGGTACGATTTACAAACTCGGTTTGTGAGATCTATCAAAACTATGGGTGCATTAGTCAGCTGAAAGGCATAACTAAGGATTCGTACTGGCCATACCGAGTTCAGAACACCGATTTAGAACATTTTCCTCTTGGATTTTGATTTGGTGTTAATCAGATCAAAGGTTGATTTTCGAGAAGTAATTCACCCCTTGGAATTGATCGAACAAATCGTCTATTCATGGGTGGGGATATGAGTTTTTAATAGTGATTTTGTTTAGTTCCCGGAAATCAATACACATCTTAAAGCTTCCATCCTTCTTCTTTACAAATAACACCGGTGCTTCCCAAGGAGAATAACTAGGTCGTATGAAACCTTTATATAATAATTCTTGTAATTGACTGGAAAATTCTTGCATCTCAAAGGGTGCCAGTCAATAAGGTTCCTTGACAATGGATGGTGATCCTGGGATTAGGTCAATATGGAACTCAACTCGCCCAGTTGGTGGTAATCTATGTGGTTCATCAGGGAAGACATCGGAGTATTTACGCACTATGGGGATCTCTTCTATATGTTTTTCATCAGAGTTATTTATAGTTAGGTTTTCCAGAAATGCCATACACCCTTGGCATAAACACTTTAAGATGAGACATAGGAGGTGATATTGCACTAATTTCTCTCCTTGCACAATAGTCGCTTCATTATTCGAAAGAGGAATTTTAACTACCTTATTATTACAAACGATTTCCGCCTTATATTTAACTAACAGTCCATACTAACAATTGTATAAAAACTTCTTGACTCCCCCGGGAGAAGATCAATAAGAATCAGTTGGTCGTTTAGGATAATAGGACAGTTTTGGAATATTTGGTTAACAGATATAGGCTTACTGTTGGCCAATTTTATAGTATAGGGATCTATTAATTCACTACCGTTATATTTCTCACGGTAAGAAGTTAGTGGGAATAAGTCTTCTATCGGTATCTATATCAAATGAAATTGAAGCATATTAATCAGAAATTACGGATATACCCTTCACCATATTTAAGTATTTGTCGTGATTTTATATGATCTAATCACTAAACGCGGCCTCTAGTCGAGTTTGATGTCGATGTTTGTTCTTGGTTTAACCTGGGACAGTTCTTTTTGGAGCGTTTCGTACTTCTACACTCATAGCAAGCATGAGGGTTTGTCATGGGTTGTGAGCGAGTTGGTTACGATTAGGACAACTGTAAATGGTGAGGTTAGAACGGTTGGTTTACAATGCTCATAATGGTTTCACATCTACAGGCATAGTATCCAATCTTCCCGCATTTATGACATACCTTTATTCGACATTCCTTTATAATAATTACCTAACCACACTTTTGCGAAGGCTCATTGTATATTTTTCATTCAGATGTAAAGTTGATCGCCGGATCGTTTTGAGTTATAGGGCCGCACGTTTAAATGGTTGTAGCTCTTGTACGCTTGTTTCATGTTTGGTTTGTTTTGTACTATATGATTCCCCGGTACTCTCAACAGTCCATTTCTGACCGAATCTAAGGCTACCACACCGGCTTGTGTCATGGAATTCTCAAAAGTTAAGTGGCTACCTGGATTAACTAAGGTCTCAACTTCCGGACTACAAACCATAACATCAGTCTAACCAGATCGTTAAAACGGTTTGTGTATTCCAGTTGATTCGCAACTTTTGTTTGCGATTTCTTGGGTTCTTGTTCTAATTTCTGGATTTCATTCTTTGGATGAAAATGTTTCAATATAAGGGTTCTAAGTTTTGCCCAGGTCATGCGGTTGGTTGCCTCTTGTTCTCGAATTCGTACAATAGTTCTTACCACATAGGTGATGGTAACTTATGGAATTGATAGTAGAATTTATCGTTTCGATCCATTTTACTAACTCATTTGATCTTTTAGTACCAATAAATTCTTAGGTTTGCACGACTTAAATTGTTTAAACAAGTATTCCCATCGTAAAGGATCACGGTTGTTACAACTAGTAATCATGTTCGGTAAGGGATTTTGTTGCCAAAGGCATTTAGTGGGGGAATTATTATTATTGGTAGTAGCATTAGTGCTCAGTGGGGGAGTATTATTCATGACAATGTTCGTATTTATTGGAAGAGTACAAATTGTAATTGTATTAGTATTGGGCGGCGTAATAGTATTCGTGATCGTATTAGTGTTTGGCCTTTAATTTGTATTCATTACCATGTTAATGCCAGCAGCTAATCACGCTGCTATTGTTAGAGTTACTATCTGCATATGCCGAACAATCATCTCGGCCACAACTGCCTCAGATCACGCGTTTGTTTTCTTTGGGGCCATTCTATAATGATAAGCAACTATACTTCAATTAATAATAATTCTCCATATACTCATCACGCAGGGAATTGCATTTGCTAATACATAGGTATTTCAAATGGCACATATGTATCACACACATAGGATCTTGTATCTATATACCAAAGATACTACATAGATTTAGCCTAATATCTATATACCAAAGATACTACATAGATTTAGCCTAATAAGGCTATTGTTTGCATGTATATATCGAAAGTTTCCACCCCGTGGTAAGTAATTTTACCCCGGTAAGAATTAATGTTTGTACTATAATATTCAAATCATCCTCCATATCAGCACAACATACTACTAGATGCTTTCATGGAGTACCAAAACTATATACAACAATATCATACTATCCTTGTCTATCCGAGCACACATTACAACAATCATGAATAGTTCACAACATGTACAACAATTATGTCGATATAATCCCACCATTGTTCAACTATTTTGTCCCGACACTCTCGTGAATAAGCATTTGTTCGGCATAAGTTTTAACAATTTGTTGTAAGTCATGATGCACTCATATGTCTCACTCCATATCTAGATGTTGAGTATTTTATCACTATGTCAGGCAATAGCCTTAACCATGCTGGGCCTATTAAAAGTGGTAATGTACTAATTGGGCGTAGGTACATCCCCTGTAATCCCAGGTACATCATTGGTCCACGAGCGTGAGGTTTCTCTTTTAGACAGATCAATTTGAGTGGAAAAAATATATGAGTGGCTGAAGGTACTCGTATACAGATGATTTGATGAATTTATTGGTTAGGGAAGGTTCACCAAGGTCGGTTGTATGGGTGACGGATAAAGGAATTGTCGTTATTTTTATTATTACTATTATTATTGTTTTTATTATTATTGTTATTATTGTTTTTATTATTATTGTTATTATTATTATTATTATTATTATAGCTGGTGCATGATATGTAGGTGGTCACAGTCTATTATATTATTGAAAATTCATTAAGATAGTTGTTATATTTATAATTTGATAAACCATACTGGTTACTAGGTATTTCCTTAGGAATAGTGTTTCTTTCTAAACGACGAATGTGGAAATGCGATCGAAAATTAATTCAGTTCACTGTTCGAAAACGGATATATAAGATAAAGATTAGGCCCGAATTGAGAAGCATTGTATCCCCCTGAGATGAGTGTATGCAAATCACCCCTCCTATAGTTATTTTCTATGCCTTGAATATTAAACTTAGTCTATGGTTCTGGCGTACAATAAGATTCAATTTGGACTCGTTAGAGTATCCATAGTATTCTCGTTTATAGGCAACACCAATTCTTCATACGAAATAAAGCTACCGGATCTCGACATCGGCACGATAATTTGTCATAAAATAACATTTTTCAATAGTATTGATTAGAATAAGGGATATTATTAATTAGGGCAAAAATAAAATATTGTATTTGTTAGGGACCAGGTATCATATTAATTATGATAAAATATAATGTTTGTTTTAATAATATATAATTTTAATTATAAAAAGAATTAATATTGATTATGATCGAATATAATATTTGTTACGATAAGATTTAACATTATCGACAGTACAGTACGTACATGTATTCATTCACCTTGTTCAGCTAAGCACACATGCATGTTACACACACAGATATATATATATATAGGGGAGAGTTAACGTACAAATGAAATTAACGTGCTAAAAATAAGAATCAAGTAGAGTAATTATATATACAATTAGAGTAATTATGTAATTACATCATAGAGTAATTACGTAATTACTCTATGATGTAATTACATTATTACTTTACTTGTATATATAATTACTCTACTTGATTCTCATGTTTAGCACGTTAATCTCATTTGTATTTGATCCAAGCCCTATATATATATATAAATATATATATATATATATATATATATATATATATATATATATATATATATATATATATATATATATATATATATATGGGGTGGGTTCTAGTGAAAACTCCTCTTAAAGAGAAAACTTAAAAACTCCTAAAATCTTCTAAAAAAACTATTTTTAACCTTTTTTTAAATTTTATTTTGAAGTTTCTTGTTTTCCCATTATTCTTATATGTTGTTATTGGTTAAAAAAAACTTGTCGGTAACCTCATCGGTATAGTGCGCATGTGTAATAGTGTGCATTGCATATATGCAAAAGTGTTTTTATTGCATAGAATACAACATTATTGCAGATATTTGATACACACTATTGTATATATGCAATATAATACTAATACACACATCGAATACACATTAGTACGTATGTGTAATACAACATTAACGCACATGTGCACCACATCGACTTTTATTTTATTATTATTTTTTTTTCATATAATACAACACTAATACACATATACAATACACAAATATTGAATATATGCAATAAAACACTATTAAACTCAAAAATACATAGTAATACACATGTGTAATACAATGGTATCGCACAGTAATACGTATGTGCATTACAGCGGGTTTTTTTTATATTTTTCGAGTGAAATATAAGAATAATGGCTAAAACAGAATTTTAAAAATATTTTTTTATTTTTAATTGAAAATAATTCTTTAGGAGTTTTTTGGTTTTCTTTCTAAAGGTGAGTTTTCTCTTGATCCTCTCCCTATATATATATATATACACACACACTTAACATTATCTTTTATACACATATGTTGCAATTTTTACCTATTGGTATAACCCGCGATTTATCCCCGAATTCCCTCGTACAAGCAAGTCTGTTATTACGTTCCGCACCAAAATAACTTACTTGCCCTTCGAGCTCATCACGGCATCCACCAGTATATAATATTAATTCATTATTTATTTTCCCAGAATTAATTGAGCCTACGGTTATATTTTAGGCATCCTAAGGGATCACATAGTTCTTTATAACCAATGGCTCTGATACCAACTTCTGTCACACCCCATTTAGCAAATTATGGAAGTGTAAAACAGAAATGTAATAGACACCTCTGGTATCAACCACATTGTTTTTAAAGAACAATACAAACTAATTTACAGTATTTTACATCGATATAACTTTGTTTACAACTAGGTGATACAAACTGAATCCAGTCCGTTAAGCGGCTTTACTTCTTACTAGCACACTTGCATCAATTCACCCAGCATTGATCACAAGTCAAACACTTAGCACATTGACTTTCTAGTCCAAGTCCGGTATACCTGAAAAACATATTAAAATGGGTCAACTACAAATAATTAGTAAGTTTCACGAGTTTCAAGTAATTAGTTGTGCATACAACAAACATAGTTTATAAATACGCAAGTATGTATGTATGTATGTATGTATGTACGTATGTATGTATGTATGTATGTATGTACGTTGGTAAGTACGTTTGTTTGTATGTTTATGATGTAATTATGCTAAGCTACAGTGAAGCCTTGACTGTCAGTTCGTCCTGTGTGCTACCATTTCCCAAGCTCAATCAACCACAGTGGCCCCCCTTCCGTCCACAACATACCCTGAGTAGCTATGTGATGTAACACAAAGTGTACATCTTATTGCAACAAATTATCCTCATATTTTAGTCAAACTCCATGCAAATTCATTGTTTTTGATACTTATTTGAGTTATTTGTCAATTTGGAGGTCCGAGCGCCCGCCCGACAAAGAAAAGATGAAAAGAGGGCTTTTCCTGGACAAAAAGCCACAAACTGCCAACATTGCACGGTCGTGCCAGACCATGCATAACCGTGCTTCCCGGGAATCATGTC
The DNA here is from genome assembly GCF_021521415.1 of Bidens hawaiensis. Classification (NCBI taxonomy): domain Eukaryota; kingdom Viridiplantae; phylum Streptophyta; class Magnoliopsida; order Asterales; family Asteraceae; genus Bidens; species Bidens hawaiensis. The sequence continues at coordinate 8,660 of NW_027499697.1, read as the reverse complement.
AGTGCAAGCCAATGCAGGAGTCAGTGCTGAAGAATCCAAGCCTGCACGACCGTGCAAGACCGTGCCGAATGGTTGTGCAAGAACAGAGAAATCTGAACTTTTGGTCGGAAGAGAGCAAGGCGATGACTTTCCACAAGTTGGCACGACCGTGCCAGACATCCAGACAACTTATAAACACCTCCATTATCCTTATTTTTGGGTGTGGAGCCTTAGAGGAGTTCTCTAAAATTTATTGAAAACTGTCTTGTGTGTTCTAGGGAGAATTCACGGCTTCCATCATCCTTTGATCATCCTTTCAAGTGTTCAATCATTATTCATCCTAGTTTGCATTTTTATTGTTCTTGAACATGATTTGTAAGACTACTTTGATTTTGATTGTTGTTGTATCAAGCCTTATGGGCTAAATACTCTTGTTACATAGATTATGTTGAAGCTTTTGCTTATGTGATATTTATCTATACAAGATTTTGGCAAGTTTAGTGTTCTTCACTTTTATGATAGGTTCTTGAATAGATTTTGATGGTTGAATGCTTGTTATAATTCCTAATCTTGTTAGTTTGATAAATGCTTAGCCATAACATGTTTTAAAACTATGTGTTAAGTATTTGTTTATGAACTTAGTCTGTATATGCATTTTTAGTTTGTATCATTAAGTTAGGATAACTAATGAAAATTAACTTGGTTATGAATTTTAACAAGTATGAAACCTATCACTTAATATTGGAAAATTGCATGGTGATAACATGATTCTTGGAGTTAGTTGATGTTTGCTAGAGATTAAAAATTCTTAGTTTATATTTTGCTAATTAGAAGATTTATGTGTTTAACTTGGTTTCTTGAACTTGTCTATTTTACATGGTTTTAGGTGGTTAGAATGTTACTTTCATGCTAACTTTCCTTTAAATATGAGATTAGGTAGTTTTGATAAACTTACTAATCTATGGTTATCAATTTGAGTGAACACCCATCATGATGTTTTGTTGATAGTATTAGGTTGCCTTGATAGGAATTTAATAATGATGTTTAACTCATGATGTTTTGTCATTATCATAGTTATTTTGTCACTAAGTTTAAGTGGATGCATAGTCTAGGTAACCTTGTTCGGATTGATTATTAATGTATTTTTATTTGTCTTGTCATTGTTGTATGCTAGTTTAGTAATTTGAAAACCTATTTGAATTTCCTGTTTGGTTTATCATTTACAAATATTTAATATAAAAAATTAGCCGTGTCCATGGATTGACACTCGGTTCTTACCGAAACTTTGCTACAAACGATAGGTACACTTGCCTTTCGTGTGTGGTTCGGTTGTAGGTGAAAACCCATTTTCAAACCCCAATTTGTGTGAACTTTTATTCAAATTTATATATATATATATATATATATATATATATATATATATATATATATATATATATATATATATATATATATATATATTCGCACACGTCACTATGTCTAACACTACATAGCGTGATTGTATAATTATGGTCATGTGCAAACAGGATAAGTCTCAGCAAACCGTGCCAGCTCCGTTTGGGATTGTCAAACCAATAGTACTATTCACAAGCCACCGGTTCGAAGTTAATCACTGTGTTCGTTGGACTTTTGTGTGTTAGCACTTAGATAATTCCCATCATCAAACAATTCTGAGTGTACACACACACACACACACACACACATATATATAGTAACATGTTTTTCACCCTAAAAATTCGTAAAAATAGTTTAAAAGTGAGGTCATGAAGTTCACGGTTTAGTAGGTATTCAACATGGTATCGGATAGTGGTTCATTCTGCTTGCTAGCACTCAGATCCTGTAATCAATATTATAATAATATTAATATTTTAATATTATTGTAGTCTCTATACTAAACTAGGCTGTATATCTAGTCTAGGCATAGTTGTTATGCTCAGAAAGTGTCAATAGGCTTATATTGTGACGTTGTTCAATGTCTAATATTTAAAACCGAACTTGGCTCAGTTTCTCCGTTTCAACAGCTGGGCCAATTTGATTGTTTAAGCGTTTAGAAAACAAGTATGAGTATGTAAATTCTGGTAAACGTGTTGATTGATAGAATGATTAAGTTATAAAGAAATATCACAAATAAGGGGTCTGGATTCGCTAGGGGCTGATTTCCGTTTATTCCGTTTTTTTTTGGAGAAAAACGCGCACAATCCATCCTAATTGCTCGGATTCTCACAAAAAGTTCATTTTTACTTAATTAATCCAAATATGATTTTTGACCTCTCTTGTTGTTCTGATATTCCAACAGGTTCGTTAATCACGAACTTGTCAGTTTTTATCATAATTAAATTTCTTTAATCTTCAATTTAGCACTGTTAATTATCCGTTTATCATTAAATTAAGAAAATTTAAAAACTTATCAATTAGAATAGGTAGATTTTTATAAAAATATTTCTAGAATTATTTACTGATTTATTAATTTACAAAAATTCATTTTATATGCTATAATTAACCCGAAAATCGTTCGTTTATAGCAAACGATTCCTGAAAATTCCAACAAAATTCCTTTGTGATCCAATTATCTCCCAAAATACCCTGTAAAATTCTCAGAACCTAAAACTTTTTACAAATTACCTTTTCGATCCAAAAACGACTATAAAAACTTGAATAAACGCGAATCAACAAAACATAGCTAGGGTTTTCCAAATGAGCCCAAATTTCATATGTGATAATATTATACCTAATTTGAGTTCCCCACAAAATTTAATAGTTTTCAAGCATTTTTAGTATTTTTCCCAAATAAACGTCCGTAATCGGTAATAAATTCATTAAATATTCTTGGATGGTCGAACAATCACCAAAATTGGACAGGGACTCGTCCCTGATGTCCTTGAAAAATTTTACTAGCTAAAAATATGCACATCACAATCTAACCCTAAACATCCCGTAAACGAGCAATTCGGCATTACCTTTGGGGTTTTCGCTCTCTTAAACAAATTTACGGGTTCTTGTGTTTCTAATTAAGATAGAAACAGGTCCTATATCACAAACCAAGAATGTACCATCAATAAATCATCCTTGAAACTTAGGGTTTCGGTTAGGGCTTCAAACCAAACTTTTGAACCGTAAAAACGCTATTTAAATCCCTTAATTCATGTTTATGGCCAAAAAACTTATCAAAACATATTCTTAACCAATTATACGATCAAAATATGTTTTTGGACAATTTTTAAGGTTTTTGTATGGTTAATCATGGTTTTTACTAATCAAACGATGATCTTAAGTACATAACCATGTTTAAACAAGTGTAAAATCATCAAATCTTTGAGGTTTACCTAAGGTTTTAGCATGGAGCTTTCAAGAACAGGACATAGCAGGTTGAGCTTGCAAAAATATCAAGTTTGGAAATATCAAAGTTATTTAAATATGAAAAAAAAACAAAAAGCAGGGGGGGGGGGGGCTTTTTTGGCGGCTGGAAGTTAGCCCCCTTGGGTCCCATTTTGTCTCACTTGTCTCGTTTTGTTTCCCTGAATGTGAAATCCGAGTCCAAATTCATTTCAGGTTCGGTTTTTGGCGAGAAAAATATGTCAGATATGACAAACAGTGCGAAAACGAGCCAGTTTCTTGTTAATTTAGAAAAACATACTATTTGTATGTAAAAATCAAAAATATTTTCACAAATCACTTAAAACATTCCCAAGAAATGTTTTCTAAGTCTTTTTTGGCATAACGAATGTTACAATGCTTGTTTTGTAACTATCTTTCACGTTTAAGTTAATGGCAGGTAGTTAAAGGAGCATGTTTTCGTTTAACTGGTTTGCTATAGTACTAAGGCCATAATATTAATATGTTGGCTTATATTACACGTATATCACTTATAGATGTCCCCCACCCCCGAGATACCTGGGTCATAACCAGACCCGTTTGGTTAATCGTTTGTTCGATACGCAATAAACGGTTAATTGCCTATTAGTCATGTAAATACTGAGGTGTATCCTGTTTTTTTCACGAATGTCACATTTCATCAAGAGAGTCATCACCAAAATGCCAAAATTGTGCTAGTTCTTTCTGGGCACATAAGTGTATACTTATACGCCGCATAAGTCCAACTTATATGCTTGACTTTGTGTTGACCATCAAGAACTTATCCGTTGACCATAAAGATCTTTTCCGTTGGCTATCAATCACTTACACGTTGACCAAATCTGTTTTTGATCTAATTTTCATAATGGAGAATCTGAACACATTCGTCTCTCAGCCATCAACACTATTGCAAAACTTGAACTTAGAAAACAAGATGAGAACATCAAGCAAACTCCCTAAGCAGCTGAAGATGGAGGGTTATCCGTCGTGGGTGGATAAATTCAAAACATATGTTCAAGCCCTTAACTATGAAAAATGGACTTCCGTTGAGGAAGATTACATCATCCCAAAAATCGAAAATGATAGCAACTATTGCTTGTCGCAAATTCAAGATAGGGAGAAACTATTGTTTCTGAGGGAAGAGAAAATGTTGAATCTTTTCCCACAAGCTATAAAGGCTTAGATATTTCAACTACTTCAACACAACGGTTCTTGTTATTCGATTTGCCAAAGGAATGGGGTACCTTCATTATTCCAACATATTCGATTTGCCAGAGGAATGTGGTACTTTCATTATGATCCAACAATCCAACCCTGTTGCCTATGCTCAACTGAATTTGGTACGTTTTGTTGAGAAGTTGGAGGCACAAGAATTAGAGCTGAGGAAGAAGCAAAAGAAAAAAAGTTCAGCAGTATCTCAAGACATTAGGTTTTACTACAAGAGCTTGCAATCGGTTGTTGCATCAAGTCCCAAAGTTCAAGCTGCATTATGTACTGATAATATGGGACATGCGTTTGTGGGAATCATACCTACTACTCCTCAATATAGTAGCAACTATTCTGGCACTATCCTAACAAACCAAGCACCTTCAAGTTCTTAACAAACTGATGCTGATGTGTTGCAGTGTAACATTACTGTGAACATAAAAATGCAAGTGGAATGACTCCTGAGAATGTCAAAGAACATATGGCTTTCCTCGGTTTTGTGTTAGAGTCCTATGAATGCCTTATAGCGGGCAGAATTGGGAACCATAATATGACTAAGGAGGATTACGATCAGATTGACCTAGAAGAAATGAAAATGATTGATATCCATTGGTGCAATGCAAGTGTGATCAGGAGGGCGCAAAGGTTCAAGGAGATTTCTGGGAAGAATGTTCTGGAGGGGTAACCATCAAAGTTGGGAGTTGATAAGTCAAAGGTAAGGTCTTTCAGGTGCAAAGAGAAGGGCCATTTCAAATGCAAGTGCATAAGAAAGGTGGTTGATGATAATGGAGCAAATCCTTTTGGTCGGGACTACTACAAAATACGTAATCTATCACCGACCTTTATAGAATGCAGCTAGTCATCAAATGGGAAAAAGCATGCAAAAGCTTCATCTACTCAACCCAAAGCCTATAATGTATCTCAGGCCGATGAAGGTTTTAATTGGAATTAGGTATTCCAAGCTAATATGGCTGAAATGGTTGAAGAGGAAGCGGAAAATGAACAAGTGGTTTAAGAGGTTTGTGATAAGGAGATTGAGGTTAAAAAGGCTACTAAGGTTGATGAGGTCAAGGTTGATAACAAACAGGTTGATGAGGTTGAAATGGTAAAAGAAGTTGTTGAGGATGCTCAAGGCATTGAAAGTGTTGATGAAGGTGATGATGATAAAGCTGATGACTCCGAGGAGGAGTTGCCTCACACATATGACAGAATTCATCATGTAACTTCTGATTATCTCCCATCATTATTTCCACCTAACATTATTGAAAGTTTTGCAGGTTTCTTTAACAACGAGGAGGTGCCTCACTGGAAAATTGATCTTGGAGATGCAGAAGAGGATGAACAAGTTGTGGAGTCAAAGCAACAAGAAGATGAAATCAAGAAGCAAAATCAAGATGCTATAGTTTAAAGTTTGGTCGAAGACATCACTGATCTAGAGTCTGAATATTCTAGCGAGGAGAATGTACCTACCAAACAAGCATTAACGGCAAATCAGGTAACTCTGTCATCTTTTATTTTTGAAAAGTGTGAATTGCCGGGTGAGGAGTGTGATAAACAAGTTAAGAAACACTATGAAACTGCATTGTTAGATTTAAAATATGTTAAAGAGGCATATGAAAAACTTCAAAAGTGTGAGAAAAAGCTTTGGGAGAAAATCCTATAGGATGAAAAAACCATCCATATGCTTAAGCACACTGTTGAAAACAAGCAGATTGCAATAAATAAGCATATTGATGAGAATGCAGCTCTCAAACTTGAGTTGCAAACACTCAAGATTGAGACAGAATGTATAAACTTGAAATTGACAAGTTATTCTACCTCATCATATGTCCTGGACCACATCATTCCCAAATCCTCATCCTTTGACAAGAAATCTGAGGATGATGTGGTTGAGCATAAGAAGCCTGTTGTGGACTATCATGTTGTTCCGCCTCCTATCTGGAACTCATTTGTACCAAATAAACCTAAGGGTTTTAAAAGGGCATTGAACGTGGAAATTTCTACACCACTACATGATTCCATTTCCAAGCTTCGTGAATCTAATAATGTTTCTGAATTTGTTTGATGTTCATAGCTCCGAATGTGATAGTGAAACCGAAGTGAATGTTGCTAAAACTGTCTTATCAGAAAAACTTGTTAAGGTTAAACATTCGGACAGTGACGGTGTTATTAATTCTAAGAGATTTGCCAAAACAAGCTTTTAGCATAAAAGGCAATCTCATGGAGTTAAAAACCCAAAGATTTTAAGAAGATTGTGTTTGTTAGGGGTATAACTTCAGAATCAGAGAAATAGACATTTTTAGAAATCAGTCTAATCAAGAATTCTTTAGACTAAAGTACAAGCGTGAATGTGCTGAAACAACACCTTCGGTAAAAAAGTTTGTAGATCGGAGGATATGTGTCAATTGCAATGACGTTGGACATGTGTTTTATGCTTGTCCCAATCATGTGAAGCATGCTCACGCTCAGCAACCGAAGTTGATTCCCAAGAAAACTGGTTTGGGATAGGTTGTTGAAAAACAAAGGAATATTTCAAGATCCGATCCGGTTAGGATATTGGAAAGAACTGATGAAGTAAATGTAACAAGTTTCTTTGAGAAGGGTGAAAGTTCCACAACCAAAAACACAACTTTTTACATAAAGAAAAAAATCATCTGGACAAAATTGGGTGAAAAACTGTTTGTATCAATGTGAAGACACCTAGTTTTGATGATGATAAGAAATCTGTTTCTGATACATTCAGCAATGTATCAAGCTGTGATTTACTTTTAAGTGAAAAATCAAAAATAGATCCTATGTTGTTTTATAAGATTAAACAACCCGAGACCAAGAAGGCTTGGGTTTCCTTGTTTCACTAATCCGTTAACTATATGTGTGGGGCTTCCCAGATCACACGATTCAGGGTGGATTATGAATAGCGGAGCCTCTTGGCACATAACGGGTAACCTACACCTTCTAGAAAATGTCAGATCTATATGTGGGGGTTATGTTGGATTTGCTGAAATCAAGGTGGTCAAATAGTTGGGGAGGGAATATTGTCTAACAGCAAAGTCATGTTTGATAAGGCGAACTACATCACCGAGTTGGAGAATAATTTACTCAGTAATCACAAATTTGTGATCAGAACTTCTCGACCCACTTCACAAACAAGGAGCACTTGATCTTGATACTTGGTTTCAAGATTCCCGATGACTGGATCTTATTGTGTGCTCCTCGAGATAATAATCTATACGTTCTCAACATGAGCACTGCTTCTACTTCATCATCTAGTGCTCAGTGTTTTATATCCAAAGCATTTGAGAAGGAGTCGATCTTATGGCATTGAAGGATGGGGCATATTAACATGAGGAAAATGAACCATTTGGTTCATAATCAAGTGGTAGATGGGGTAAATTTGAAGAACTTCTTTTTGGATAAAAATTGTCTATAGTGCAAGAAAGGGAAATAGTCAAAGAAGCCATATCCGAAAAATAGGATTACCTCCATCAATTTGCCTTTTGAGCATCTTCATATGGATCTATTTGGTCCGGTGAATGTCAAAAGGATCACTGGCGAACTCTATTGCCTTGTGGTTACTGATGACTATTCGCGATTCTCATGGGTAATGTTTTTGGACTCTAAGGATGAGACCTTTAACTATCTCCTGATTTTGTTCAAGAAGTTAGAGACGTTGTACAATCTGTCTATCCGAAGGATTCGAAACGACAATAGGATCAAATTTAAGAACAACAAAATGTTAGAGTACTGTAACGAACATGGGATTCTTCATGAATTCAGTGCACCCTACACTCCACAATAGAATGGGGTTGCTGAACGAAAGAATTGAGCACTGATTGAAACTGCTAGAACCATGCTTGCCGATTCAAAACTACATGTTAGCTTTTGGACTGAAGTTCTGGCGCCGGCAAGCTATACTCTCAACCACGTTCTGACAGTCAAAAGACAGGGGAAGACTTGTTTCGAGCTTCTTTAATTGGCGTAAACTGAACTTGAAGTGGCTTGCACCATTTGGGTCATCCTATACTGTTATTGATCCTGACGGGAAATTCGGTCCTAAGTTTGTAGAGGGTTTCTTTGTTGGGTATGCGAGTCCATTACGACAAGTATATCTTCCAAGTCAAAAA
>NW_027499696.1:0-54681 GCF_021521415.1 Bidens hawaiensis | reverse complement strand
TTTACGTGTCTTTCAGGTGGTAATTAAGTAGCGCAAGGGGTCACACGTAGAGCACTTCACGCAGAACAGCTATAAAAATGGTTTTTGGAAGATTTTAGTTCTATCCCTTCCACACGCGTGGTTGTTCCCGCCGTGTAAGGGGATATGGCGTGGAAATCTTCAACGTTTTTCATATTTGGATGTTTTATATGTTCTTCTAAACAATGTAATGTATTTTGTACTAGACATTTCATGAGAAATGGGAAATTTATTTGAATGTTTGCAATGACCCGTGCTTGATTATCAATCCCCACGCGCGCACGCCCGGCTGTTTCCGCCGTTTAGGGCCGGGTGTGACACATACCTCCACCACCAATTTTTAACACCCAGGAAAACCAAAATAACTTAGCCCAAGCTTCCAGAACCCGAAACCGAAACCTAAACTTAACCTTTGACCAGGCTGGACCATCAGCTCCGAATAATAACCCCAGCCGTAGAGTTCGGATAAATCTCGATGATGTTCAGCAGAGTATTCCGATAGAAGACAAAAACGAAGGGGATGATAATAATGTGAACGAGGGTTTTGAGGTTGAGAACGAGGTAGACCGGTGGGTTAGAAGGAATCAGGCAGTTGAGCCCGAGAACGAGGTTGTTGAGCCAGAGAATGAGGGGGATAGTAATTATGATGATGAGGTGGAAGAGCCATCGAATCGTAGACGGGCTGAAGCGGTTAACAGAACTGGTTTGGGTCGAAACAGAGCGGATCGGGCAAAACGGCCCGAAAGAGTTCGGAACATTAAGGTTAACCGGGGTGGTTTGGCGAACCCCGGGGTGTTAAGGAGAAATAATATGGCCCCGGTTCAGGGTGTTAACAGTCGGTTCAGACAGGCTATCTCGGATGGAGCATCCCCGTTGGTCCCACAGGAACGAGTGCCGGGACAACAAACTTTTAAGTCCCGACCATCATACATTAACATTGTTTCTCATTTCCACGGGATGGCTTCTGAAGACCCATATTCTCACTTGACCGATTTTTAGGCTATTTGCGGGTCTATTGGTGATGGTACGTTTGATTAGAATGAGGTCCGGTTGCGATTATTCTAGTTTTCTCTAAAAGACAAAGCAAAACTCTGGTTTAATTCGCTGCCGATGCACAGTATCAGAAATTGGGCCGAGATGCAGCATGTGTTTCTGACCGAATTTTATTCACAGTCGAAGACGAGCGAGGCCCGTTCGGAAATTCGCAACTTTTCACAGTTATCTGGCGAATTATTCTATGAAGCCTTCACCAGATATAAGGATATGATAAGAAAATGCCCACACCACCAGATTGAATTGTGGGAACTGGTGAAATGCCTTGTTGACGGTCTGACCTACGAGGATCGAAATCATCTTAAGGCTTCGTGTAATGGTCAGTTGTTGAATCAGCCTGAGGAGGATGTTTGGGATTTTTTGGAGTTTATGTGTGAAGACTCGAAATCAGAAGCAACAACCAATAGACGAAGACGTGGCATTTCTTCCAGGTCAGTTAAGTCAGTCACGAATGAGTCTGAAAGAATTTCTGAGTTGGAACGTGAACTGGCTGGGTAGAGAAAGAGTAAGAAGAAGAAAGTCGGGAAAGTTGGAGTAAAATTCAAGGTTTGTGAGGATTGTGGTGAAATCGGGTATAAGTCGGAAAATTGTCCCGAGTTTTATGATGATGAGGAAGATGACACCGAAGAGGTTAACTATGCTTACGGGGATTCCAAGGGCCAAGGGTTCAACTCGAACACTTATCATCCGGGTCTGAGGAATCACCCGTAATTTCGATACGGGAACACGTCTACACAGTTGAACCCGAACTTTAAGGGATCGAGCCAGAACAGGTCGCAGGGTAATTACCGCCAGAGCGGTTATCAACAGGGTTCGAATAACCAGAATCGGGGGTATAACAGAGACGGTAATCGGGGTGGAAATTCTTCGGCTAATCAGGACCAACAGAAATGGTCCTCGGGAAATTCGGATGAGTCGGTGCACTCAAAGTTGGATGCATTGTTGAAGGTTATGACTGATCACAAGACCGAAACGAAGCAACAGTTCGAGTTACGGGATAAATCGTCAGAGGCAATGATGAATCAGATTGGTCAGCTCGCTTCATACATGGCGAAATTACAGAAGAATGCGGGCCAACTCCCGAGCGACACCACAGTTAACCATAATCATCACAGTTCAAGTTCGAAAAAGCACATCAATCAGGTAAGTATTTTACGTAATGGTAAAATGCATGATAATAAGGTTGGTGTAGGTTCCAGCCGGATCTACACAGGAGTATCTCATAACACGAGGGTGCGGAATCCCCACGTATACGATACGAGTGTTGAGACGATTGACACGTTGAATCTAAACAAACACACGAGTATATATGATAATACTTGTTATATTGCAATTCTTAGTGACCAAAGAAACAAACACGTGACTCAGAGAATCACACAAACCATCCGTCAAAAGTTATATTAAAGAGCTGAAGTTAAGAGTATATATAACTCGACAACTTCGCCTAACATACTAGGCGAAGTTGTCTTAACTTCGCTTAACTTCAAGTTCGCTAAAACAAAGGCGAACATATAAAAACAAGTTCAACACAAAACAAACAATTTAAACGATTACAGACACAAATAAACACGAGATACTGAACTACTGGCATCATACACCAACAGACTCCCCCTTGGCAGTAGCTTCATATCTCTATCTTCTTTCTCGTGTCTTGTAATCCAAAAATCTCGTACCCATCGTCTTTAAGCATGAATGCCCTGTCTCACACAGATAGAGTACACCCTCTGGTACTTCTTTGCTTCATCCTTCCACACAGGAGTATAGAAAATCTTCTTATCATTAAGGACATGCAAATTAGCTTGAGACAGATTAACCAAGTGCATGAGATCATACACTCTCAGGATCTCCTGTTCATCCTCATCTTCCATCACGGCTTCAGCAGTCTGGCAGTTAACGTACCACCACTTGAGATCCTTCAACACATCCTTGGGCGTCATCTTCATCGAAACCTCCTTCAAACATCGAATCGGCTTGTATTTCATCACCATCCAGGGCTTACCATCAGCCCTCATGCCTCGTTCCTTGTCTTCGACCAACCTCTCTTTCTGAGGCTTCAACAACTCGAACCTTTTCTCTTTCACACTCTCCTTCCACATAATATTTCCAACCCATCTAGCAAAGTTGTCGTCACTTCGATTAATCAATCTCAAATGTGCCAAATCTTTCACCTCACACTCAGGCAAGGTGTTGAGCGATCTCAAAGCCTTCTTAAAGTACTGAACCCATCATATCGTTTTATCACAAACAATTTTAGCTGCTCATCATACAACCAACAGATAATACCTCTCTTTGATTCAGCATAGCCCTTGATATTGTAACTTTTCTTGAACATTGTTGGTACCGCAGGCTTCTTAGTCTTGAAGAACCACTGAGCACAACCTTCTTTCCATCTTGGCTGTTCTTCCCACTCAGACCCATCCGATACACTTTCATCTTGACCAAGCTTTACCTCATCAACACTTGGAATCACGCTCTACACCATCATCAACTATCTCTCCTTCTTCTAACTCACTATCAATTTCTATCTGTTCCCCAATCTTTTCAATCTCACCAGCCGTTAACACATCATCAACTAACTCATCATCATCATTTCCCAACATCCCCTCATCGTCTACAACCACCACTCTGTCACCACTTGTACTGCCTGACTGACCAGTAGACTCCCCCTGAGATGTGGAAGTCCCAAGATTTTGTTCAGTTCTTGGCAACTCACCACCTGCATCTTTTGATGCATTGCGATCATAGTCTCTGTCTTGCCTCTTCTTTGTCCTCAATTCATCACCCTTGCAACTCGTATCCCCCTGAGATGCTAAGAACTGTTTAAGAGCATCAAAGATTTTACCGTGTTCAATGAGAAGTGAAGATTGTATCTGATTCTCTGCCACAAGCCGCTGAATAGCTTAAGTTTGAATGAGATTAATTCGAGACTGTTCAGCAACAACCCGTTCAAGTGCAGCAATCCTCTCAGAGTCAGATAGAGTAGCATCAAAGTCAAACCGCATATGAGAAATATCTTGAGCATACGGCGGTGGAATTCCCAAACTCGCTAGAATATCAGAGGTAGGCTGAATAGTAACTGTGGATGGTATAGAGACAGGTAACCCAACAGTCGCTACCAGTGTGGATTCAACAAACCTAGCAACCACCTCTGATGCAGTAAGTGTCGGAGGCGGTAAAGAAACAATCTCTGGTGCTGTAAACTGGAACGTAGTTGGAGGAATACCAAAAGATGACGACACGTTCACCAAAGGTACACTCGAGGTTACCGGCAATGTGACAGTCGAAGAAGCAGGTAACATAGTCATACCTGATAACGATGGTGGGGAAAAATGAACAACCCTCGAACTTTCACCAACTCTTGAACTTTCACCAACCCTTGCCTTCTTTGATCTTCGTACCAGACGATATAAATCCTCCGTATAATCTGTTTAACTATCATCTGAGTCTTTCTTTCTCTTGCCATGAATCCTTTCTTGTCTGGCAAGAATTTGTTGTGCTTCAACTATATCGTCAGTGGAGGAATCAGAGTCAGTTCTCTCAGAATCCGCCACAGATGTAGCGACCATAGAAACATGTACACCAGACACATCAACTACTGAGGCTTGAACTTCAGAAACTGGGTCAAGCCTTTCCATATCAAAGAAACCTTGCCCTCCAAAGGCAACTTCAAGATCAATCTGTTCTTCTGGAGCTGCAACAGGATCAACAGGCTGTGCTTGCTGTACCACGGGTGGTGGTTGAACCACAGGAGGTGGTTGAGGGATATCAGCCTGTTGCGGTGCCGGATCCATAAACTACTCATCTTCCGGAGGAGCTACATATGCAGGATTCACTAAGTAACCAAACAAGGCAGTGTGCCTCGGACGAAGCTCAGGCTTGCTACGAGCACTCGATGACTTACATTGTGCAAAGATTCTTTTTGATACACTCTCCACATACGAAATAGGACGTCGTTGTGGCAGATTGGGAGCTACATGATTTAGAATCATCTGTAAGAATCTCGGGTACATCAAAAATCTTTCCCGTGCCACTGCACGTCTCTGACGATCAATCTCATAAAATATCATCTGGCTGAAACTATAGGGCTTGTTGTAGGTTAAAGCAGTCATAGCCGATTGCATCGTCGCACCCATACCATCTGTACCAGCCTTGCGACCAGACATGCATACAATCAGAACATGCATTAAAAATCTCCACTGATCCAAAAAATCCCCTTACGCCTCTGAGAATCCTCCAAAGGTCCTGAATACCCCATACCAATAAAAGCACCATTCCTGAAAGTAGATGAAAAGTCTGTGGGATCCTCAGTCATCTCACCCCCAAACTGTAAGGCTTCCCTTATCTGATTAGCTGAGAACTGCACCACCTAATTATTGACAGTGGCACGCATAACTGGAGGTTCAACCCTACAGTCATATTCAATGGTTCTCTAAAAGTCTTAAATATTTGGTAGTGAAATAGGAAGAGTAGTAGTGATGGCATGAAAAATACGTGAGCGAACAAGAAATGAAATGATCTCACGATAGTCCTCAATTCCACGAGCATCCGGATCCAAGGTGATATACATGTTATGACCTGGAAAGAACTGTCTCTTAATCTCCACCTTCATCACCACCAGTGCCACCAGCACCTGCCACAGCCGCCATATCTACAAAAACAAACGAGCTTAATCAGACTTCTGAATCAATCAGGTCATAACTTCGCTGATACCAGAAGCGAAGTTATGCTGCAGCGAAGTTGTTAACTTCGCAGGGTAAGGAACTTCGTTGGATTAGTAGAGTTCAATCACAGATTGTAGCAGGGTGAAGACTACCCAAGCGAAGTTACAATTTATTGAACAGACGATATTAAAGTCAAGTTTTAAAGTGGGCGAAGTTAAGTTCAACTTCGCCCAAACCTAACTTCGCCCCTATTCAACAAAGAAATCAACCATTTGATTTATCAAAACACGGTGCAATCAGAGGGTAGATGAAGGAAGGTAAGTATGCGATTAAGGTAATGGATGACTCGTTAAAACAAAAACGGCCTTTAATCGATCAAACTATGTGTTTATAGGGTTTGATAAAAGACGAATTCAAAAACATACATTGTGGACCAGATTAGTAACCGAAAAATAAGAATTATTTGACACAATGATGCAACGAACCTTTGATACTGACGAAAAACGGAATATAATGAGGTTTGATTCAAGTGAATAAGTTCGCCGAGGGTTTTAGACGTTGAAAAGTTTGACTAATTTTGACCATCGATTCCTCTTATATAGTTTTGAGAACCCAGCGGCGAAGTTAGGTTAACTTCGCCCTGTTTACAACTTCGCCCAAGGTCAACCGATGGTCAACTTCGCTTAAAGTTGACCCAAGGTCAACTTCGCTGTTTAGATAACTTTTCCCAAAGAGATTAAAAGAAACGTTCAAAGAACCAAGTAACCAAGTGTTTAAGAAGGCAAACCATAAGGCAAGACAACATATCAAAAGTTAAATAACTAAATAAACGGGATCAAATTTCAGTCTTGACGAAAACCTGCATGTTTTTGAAAAGATCCTAACAGGAATCATACTAATTAAGAGACTATTACACAGATCCATTTTCAGCGGTATTATGACATAGAGAGACAGGTTGTAGGCAGGTATAAAAACTTTGTATGGTTTTCATCGCTTCTGTGATACGGATTAGGTTCAATTAAGCTCAAAATTTAGATGGACATCACATGAGAGATTGTGATGCCTCCTATCTATTCTCAAGGCATATTTGGCTTTCCCCAAGTCACCCCGAGTTGACTTCGACCCGTAGTGTCTGATTAATCAATGTGCACATGTCGACCTTTAGATTCGTCTTCCCGAAATATTCTTTCTTATACTTTGATTTATTCTCTCTTGCCCCTTTCTTGATATATGTAATCAGATAATCTTCATAAGGCTCAATGATAATAAGAATTTTTTTTATGATAATACACGCTGCAAGTCCTGAATCTGGATCACTGCAGAAACATAACACTATCTTCGCGGGAATCAGAACACTCACGGGCTCGTGTATGACTGGGTAATCACTTTTCTGCCTATCATTCAGAAAGATGTATGTGGAGACATGCACAACTCCAAATGATTCTCCACAGTAAATCGAGAAGATTTAGTTTGTATCACTTTTACTTTTACGCACCATAGAAAGCTACCATAACATACAATGACTGTTCTAGTGTCTTTTAGGCCTAATAACTTCACCGTTAAGCACACAAAATTAGTTTATCTATCACTTTCCAAGGTTGGATCAATTTTCATTTTAACACCAATAAAGAAACTTCTTGCGAAGTTGTAGACTGAAAAATTATATCATTTCCGAAAAAAAAAAATTTAAATTCAGACGCCCCGATCAAGTTAAAGTCTTTAGGTAAACGGCTATCCTGAAGATCCAGTGGATCATCCGGACTGACCACATACGAATATGTGTCCCTCTGACTAAGTATGAACGATTAATTTTAAGCGAAAGAATAAAAACCCATCATAAACCGCCCCGGTCGCTTTCAGTCATCTGGCTAATGACTATCCTTATAGTCTACACGTAGATGTAAGGACCAAACATATTCATGGAATATGTCCTTCAAACTTGAGCAACCGGCATAATTTTAAGCGATAGTGATGTTTTTTTTATGATTACAAATTGGAAAACCAGGTTACTCGGGATTGATCATCCCGTTAAGCTTAACAAGATTTTGAAAACGGGATCGGTCAAACGCTTTAGTAAAAAGATCGGCAAAATTATCCAGTGAATCAACCTTTTCAAGCATAATTAATTTCTTCTCAGTACAATCCCGTATAAAATGATGACGAATGTCAATATGTTTAGTTTTACTGTTTTTAACGGGATTGTTAGTTACTGAGATAGCAGCAGTGTTATCAATGCAAATAGGAGTTTGAGTGAAATTCAGACCATAATCGCGCATTTGTTGTTGTATCCATAAAACCTAGGAGCAGCAGTTCGATGCTGCCATGTATTCTGCTTCGCTGGTGGAAATGGCTACATAGGTCTGCTTCTTGCACTGCCATGACACCAATTTTCCTCCGAGAAACTGACATCCACCGGTTGTTGACTTCCTGTTCTGATTGCAACCTCCATAGTCAGAATCGGTGTATGCTACCAAATCTAGTTCTCCCCCTTTCGAGCACCATAGTCCTAACTTCGGCTTTCCTTTGAGATACCGCAAGATTCTCTTCACTCCCTTCATGTGTGATTCCTTCGGGTTTGCCTGAAAACGAGCACAAAGACAAACTGCAAACATAATGTCATGTCTAGACGCAGTTAAGTACATTAAAGAACCTATGATTGCCCGATATTGAGTGGGATCCACATCTTCATCACTGTCGGAATCAGCACCCAGTTTGTGATTGACGCAGATAGGAGTGTCAAATGGGGTACTATCATCCATCTTAAAGCGTTTAAGCACATCATGAACGTACTTAGTTTGATGAATGAACATGCCATCCTTCTTTTGATCTACCTTTAAACCCAGAAAAAACGTTAATTCACCCATGGCACTCATCTCAAACCGTTTCTTCATGACTGCTTCAAACTCCTAACACATAGAAACTCTTGAGGCAACAAAGATGATATCGTCCAAATAAACCTGAACGAGTAGAAAATCTCCTCCTTTCCGTTTGACAAACAAAGTACTATCGATCTTCTCTTTCTCAAACCCATTCTCTAGCAAGTAGTCTGACAAAGTTGCATACCAGGCCCGAGGTGCCTGATGTAGCCCATATAGTGCTTTGCTCAGTTTGTACACATGAACAGGAAAGTCTGGGTCAGGAAAACCCGGGGGTTGTTCGACATATACCACTTCATCAACTTTTCCATTTAGAAACGCACTCTTCACATCCAACTGGAAAACTTTCATCTCTTTGTGTGCAGCAAAGGCTAGAAACAGTCGAATTGCCTCCAATCTTGCCACAGGAGAAAACACTTCGTTGTAATCAATCCCTTCCTGCTGATTAAACCCTTTGACTACCAATCTTGCCTTGTTGCGGATGATTACCCCCTTCTCATCTCTCTTACACTTGAATACCCACTTTGTACCGATAGCGTTCACTTCTTGTGGTTTTTCAACTAACTGCCATACTTCCATCTTTTCAAACGGTGCCAGTTCTTCCTGCATAGCTTCAACCCATGAGCTATCCTTCAGTGCCATTTGATAATTCTTTGGTTCTATCTGACTGATGAAGCAGGCATACAAGCATTCATTTATAATACCAGTGTCTTTTATGCTTGCATATACACATGTGTTTTCATCCAGGCTTCTTCTAGTATGCATGCACACCATCGGAAGGATTACCGATCACATTTTCTAAAGGGCGATTCTTGTGAATTTTGGTGGTCTATACTGGACCGACTTCCAGATCATTCTTAAGATTTGAAGAGAGTTCATCGGAGTGAGGCTGAGTGTGAAATGGATTGTAGAATTCATCTTCATTCGAGACAGCTGGAGTTTCAACCACACTTGACGAGGTTGGTTGATTTTCATTATATTGCGGATGTTGTACAATGGCTTCCTCTTCGTCATACAACATCTGTGAGGCCATTTTCTCATCAATGTCTGCAAAATCCAAGTAAGGCACATTAAAAGATTTGAATATCTTATCATAGTCGAAAGCCTTTACTGGTCCCATGCTAGGTCTTGGTGATTTGTAACTAGTAATGTCAGTGTTACAGACCATCTCAACCTTGCTATTTGATAGATTGAAGACTCTTCTGTTGGGTGTCCCAACAACATAGCCAACTAGGATACCTTCGTCAGCTTTCTAACCAAATTAAGAGTTAGTCTTTAATATCGAACATGGGGACCCGAAAGGTTTAAGACCATTCAAATTTGGCTTTCTACCATGCATAAGTTCATAACAGTTTTTATTTAATCTTTTAACAGTTAAAACACGATTAAGGATATAACAGGCTGTAGCAACAGCCTCAGCCCAGAACACCATGGGAAGTTTAGCATCTGCCAGCATGGTCCTGGCGCCTTCGATTAGAGTTCTATTCTTCCTTTCAGCTACTCAATTTTGTTGCGGAGTATATGGGGCGATGTACTGATGATCTATCCCTTTCTGCAAATAAAACATCTCCATCTGATAGTTCTTGAACTCTGTACCATTATCAATCCTGATGTACTTAACCTTCCTCCCAACAATATTTTCCACCTTGGTAATCAAGTTAATTACCAACTGAACTGTCTCATCTTTTGCCTTCAGAAAATAGACCCAAGAGTATCGTGAGTAATCATCGGTTACCACCAAACAGTATGAAGTTCCTCCTAGACTTTTTACATTCACAGGACCAAAGAGATCCATGTGAAGCAGGTCCAAGGTGCTGACAATTGAGTTAACTTTCTTGGAGTGATGAGGCTTCTTGTGTTGTTTTCCTTTCTTGCATGACACACATTGGTCTTCGAAATTGAAATTCTTTAAGGGAACCCCAAGTACCAGCCCATTCTTGACAATGCAATTCATTTTGCGATGATGAATATGTTCCATTCTTCGGTGCCACAATTCAGACTCAGATTCTGTTGCTTTTGACAGAAGACATGACTCTTCTGTTGTAATCTCGGTTGATCTCATATCCATTACATACGTGTTCTTTTCTCTTGGGGCCTTCATCACGACCCAGGTCTCTGGTATCTTGAAACCAAGATAAAGTACGAGTGCCTCATCTTTATTAAAATGAACAGTGTATTCTTTGTCACAAATCTAAGAGATACTCAACAGGTTGTGCTTCAACTCTTTCTCAAAATTCATTTTTTCCAACTTTATTCTTCTATTTGTCACAGTCCCAATACCAGTAATATTCGTCCACTTTCTCCTGCAAAGCTAACCCTTCCTCCTTGAACAGGCTTCCAATCACGTAACAATTTCTTGTTACCAGTCATGTGCCGGGAACAGCCACTGTCAACAACCCACATATTGTTTACAGCCCTGTTCGACTGTTCCTGCACAGATAAAGAGATAGATTAAAATCTGGTGACCCAAGACCTTCTGGTCTTGGGTTGATTAAACCTGATATCCGGCATCCAGTACCTTGGCTGCCCAAAGTTAGTTTGAGGAGAATTTCTATAAGTTCTGAAAGGAAAATTTCTAGATGACTGGCTATGAGGCCATCCAAACATTCGTGAATTCTAGCATTAATGGAATTATAATTGTTGGTTTGGTTATTCACTGGGAAAAAACGAGACTGGTTTCTTTGAAATCTTGGATTAGTCCAATGATTGAAATTTGATGTGTTAGCATTCTTACCAGCATCATATTTAGTATTCGTTTTATTCTCAGTTTTAGTAGGCCTCATATTTCTAGATTTCCTCTGTTTCAGAGGACTATCAGTGACAAGGTGTCCTATCCTGTTGCATCTAAAACAACTTCTGTTTGAACTATTCTGGTTGTTTTGAACTTTCGTCTCAAAAGTTGTTGCAGATGTCGAGGTTGCGTTACTATCAGTTTGTCTCACATATGGTGGGACAAACGGATTTAGGGAAGATTTATTTTCATCAAACTTATAGTCCACCCCTCGTTTCAGTAAAACGACCTCTTCTTTTATCTCACCCGATTCAGACGACTTGTCTGAATTTGACGAGACATAACTTGAGACAGAACTTGTGACATTAGAACTTGTCTTACTCGTTTCACCTCATTAACTTCAGTTTCTTTAGCAGAGACTTTTATTGGAACTGTCTGACTAATTTCAACATTCGCAGATTGCTGATTACTAGGATTATATGTATAGTTATTATTGTATGGTGATGGGACTTCTGAGAATCCAATTCCCCCTTTGTTTACCGGGGAACATTGAACACTTATAATATGATCTAGCATCGCAGAAGAATTTCTAAATTGTTCAATTTTCCTGTTCAGTTCCACCACTTTTACCTGATAATCAGCTATCTGTTTATCCTTTTCAGCGATTAGTTTGGTATTTTCTTCTAACACTTCATAACTAAGATCAATCACTTGTAATTTTTCAGCTAGGGTGGCTTTAAGACTTCTGATATCCTTTTCACTAGCTTTTATTTTTACCGAGTAACTGTTCTCTTTAGTTTTAGAATAGTGATGTTCTTCTTTTAAATTTTTAAATTAAGTGTCCAAACTAACAAACTGATCAGTTAATGCTTTCAATTGATCAGACAATTTTTCACATTGTTCACAGTGAGATTCAGAACATACCTCTGAGAGTTGATCGTTCACTTCTGCCATGTATGCTTGATCTTCCCCCGTCTCTTTGTCACTTCCTCTAGTTTTGATATTTACCAGATTTGCCTGTTCGAAAACCTCCTCAACTTGTATATTCCAGTTGTATCCACCGTTTTGCTGAGATACCATAGCCTTGTTTTCACTTCCACTCCCATTCTGTTGAGCAGGCCTGTTTTGACTTCGTTCGACTCTCTCATTTGTACACTCTTCAGCAAGGTGACCATTTTGTTGACAGTTATAACAGCGAACTTTTGACTTATCAAACCCCGGTCTTTCTCCAACAAATTTTCTACCAGTTTTCTTCATAAATCTCTTTATCCTTATTACTATCATAGCCATCTGCCACTGCAGATCCATTTCTTCCAGATCATCAGCGTCGATCTGATCATAGTCCTCATACAAAGTTGCAGGGTCGACTATTTTTCCTTTTATGTAATTCTCATAAGAGGCAATGAAAGAGGCATAGAGAGAAAACTGTTGTTCAGCTGATTTCACACTCATAGGCATCTGTGAGTAGTTCTTGCTAGAAGCATTGGTTGAGAAATTACCAGTTGTGGTTTGAGGTTTTGAGGAACTACTACCTCCTGCTACAAAACATACGTCACCATCCATATTGAGAACCACATGACCATCTGGAGTGGCGTTTGGTTCCCCCTTTGAGTAGTAGGCAGTGGATTCTGTTTTTGAACTTGAGTTTGGAGTGACTTTAGCACCATACATTCCCGGATCCTGAACCTAATCAGTAGGTGTCTCCTTTCGAACCATGTTAAGTTCAAAATTATGTAACTTATTTACCACCGTCTCCAAATCAATCTTCTCAAAGTCTTTATCTTCTCTTATCAGAACTGTGTACATCTCCTATTTTGGTGGGAGAGCATCAAGAAGCTTTTCCACTATCTCTTCTTCCTTGTATTCAATGGAGTAGTTATTTAGCTCGGTCATCAGATGATAATATCGTGTGATGATGTCATCCAGTGATTCATTTTTCAGATACTTGAATACGGAGAATTGAGTTTTCAGTAGCTTTGTCTTGGAGGTACGTATCCCAACATTTCCTTCATATCGATTCTCTAGTGCTTCCCATAGCTCTCTAGCGGTTTTGTATTTTTTTAAAGTATGAAGAATCTCTTATGGAAGTGCCATTGTTATAGCTGCATGTGCTTTACTTTCCGCCTCATACATTTTCTTTTCATCATCCTCCATCTTACTGTACTTCTTAATCTGTTCACGACCTTCAAACATGGATGTTGGTGGAATGTACCCATCTTGAATGCAGACCCACATCTTTGCGTCTTGATACTTCACATACTGTTCAAATCTATCTTTCCATGCAACGAAATCAGTACCTTTAAGCAGTTTTGGAGCTTTAGTTGCTGAACCAGCTTCAACTTCCATCTTTAACAGATCGAAGTCATACTTGAACGAAATGAGACTTAGAACTTAAAAACAAGATTCTGTGTGCAGTAAACAGCGAAGTTAAACAACTTCTCTTGTAACTTCGCTAGTAACACAACTTCGCTAGCACCACAACTTCGCTGAAACCCTATATCTTCGCTCAAACCCTAGTTAGGGCGACGAAAACTTCGCTAGAAGAACAAAAGAGTTCTGCAGGTTGGGTAGGTCGATTTCGAAGGTTGCGAGGGTGATTTGAAGGTGTAATTGATGAGTGATGAGGAGCGACTGACAACAAGGAGATATTTCAACGTAAAATAGTTCCGCGAATTGTCTAACGGAACAATCTTAACACCCGTGTGATAATCCCAAACCACACAATCACGAGCAAAATGCTCTGATACCAATTGTAGGTTCCCACCCGGATCTACACAGGAGTATCTCATAACATGAGGGTGCGGAATCCCCACATATACGATACGAGTGTTGAGACGATTGACACGTTGAATCTAAACAAACACACGAGTATATATGATAATACTTGTTATATTGCAATGCTTAGTGACCAAAGAAACAAACACGTGACTCAGAGAATCACACAAACCATCCGTCAAAAGTTATATTAAAGAGCTGAAGTTAAGAGTATATATAACTCGACAACTTCGCCTAACATACTAGGCGAAGTTGTCTTAACTTCGTGCAACTTCAAGTTCGCTAAAACAAAGGCGAACATATAAAAACAAGTTCAACACAAAACAAACAATTTAAACGATTACAGACACAAATAAACACGAGATACTGAACTACTGGCATCATGCACCAACAGTTGGGATTCCACCATCATTGGTTGAGGGGGTGGTGGAAGAGATTGATGAAAATCTCGTCAGTGATGACTAGACGGAACTGGTTAAATTAAATGAACCTAATAATAGTGAAACTAAAATTAACAAACCAGTTCCGAAGGATGACACCAACAATTCTAAGGACAAGGAGAAGGTGAAAACCGTCCCCTATCCCGATGCTTTGTTGGCGCCATCGATGGCGAAGATGGCATCAAAAAGAGGCCCGCAACAAGAGGAAATGTGGGAAACGTTTAAACAAGTGAAAATTAATATTCCTCTTTTAGATGCCATAAAACAAATTCCCGCCTATGCTAAGTATTTGAAAGAGTTGTGCACACAGATTGATTTTACCGATAACATGAGTGCAATTCTTTCCGGTGCTCTTCCACCTAAGCTACAAGATCCGGGAACGCCCATTATACCCATTCAAGTGGGTGATTTTAAAATGAAACGATCGCTTCTAGATCTTGGAGCTAGCATCAGTATTCTCCCGGGAAGTCTATACGATCAGTATGACTTCGGTCCTCTTCGGGCAGCTGCCACCGCGGTTGTCTTGGCTGACCAGACACCGAACTTCCCCAAGGAATACTGACTGATGTTATCGTTAAGGTGGAAGACTTTTATTTTCCAGTTGACTTTTTGGTCCTCAACTATGTTTCGGGTGAAAGGACCAAACAACCTACGGTTATCCTCGGTAGAACATTTCTGGCTACCACAAATGCCAACATTAATTGTAGAAATGGTACCGTTGACATGGCATTCGGTAACCGTAAGCTGAGAATTAATGTTTTCACACGTGGAGATAATTTTCCGCTCGATGACGAGTGCTTCATGGCCGATGTCATTGACGAGTGCATCCCGTTATATGACACTGTCGTCAGCACGAATGGCACAACGGAGACGTGTTTTTTGTTTGACAGGTTACATGTGGAAACAGACAAATTGCTGGAAGATGAGGAGAAACAAATGGAGATCACAGCTGTGCGAGGAGACCGCCCACCATGGTCAGTACAGGTGGAAGCACTTCCCGAGAAGATTGATACCGGGTTGAAACCATCAATGCTGGAAGCACCGAAAGTCGAGTATTATGTTTATATATTAGTGCTTAATTGTACAATTTTATTTTGTTTATTGTGTGAACTATGGTACTTCAGACGTGATAGTGTGTTTTAGGTCATTGGACATTGAAGATATTAATTGGACGCACTTATTAGCATGCTTTGGATTCTCGGGATGATCGGGGTGTTAAGCTTAAACGAGCTAAACCGATTATATTATATTATCAACGAGATAAAAATATGGTTTTTATTTAATCGATTAAAGTGATCTATATATATATTGTTAATATAATTGTCATCATTTACAAAATAAATCATATGTACATGTGGTCCCACTTAGTTATCGTAAATCATTAGATACCACAGAAAATTCCAAGTTCATTTGTTATATAACTAATAAAGAAGTACAGTTATTAATTTATGTTACTTGTAAATTTCAAGGGATTGTTTAATTGTGCCGAACCACAATCGGTTGAGGTAAAAAGAAGTGGGCCATGGCTGAAAAGTAAAATAAAAGACTTTAGACCTTTAGTACAATGTTATGAATGGGAGAGTGAGGGTTTGTTCTTGATGGCAGAGGACGAACACAGAAAATAAACGGAAGAAAGAAAAGAAGAAAAAGACAAAGAATAATTAATCTCCATTGATGTGCGTAAAGTGGTATATAAAATTTTAGCAAATAATGACCAAACACAACGAGTAATAAAAACCTAGAATACCCTAAACCAAACCACTAGCAACAAGCAAGTGAACCTATCGGGTGTAGAATAGCTATGGGAAGACCGGGAATATCGAACCCTAGAGACACTTATTAAATTAGCGAAACTAGTTCTAAAAGCTAATTTAAAGTAATAATTAAGAAAATATATATTTTTAGATTTTTATTTATTTTATTTTAAAAGCTAATAATTAATTAAACTAATTACTTAACTAAATTTAAGTGATCTAGAAAATTAAATTACCGAATAAGACTTTAGTAAATTCAAATGCGAGCAAGAGTTACCTAGGCAAGGAATCCGAATTGTGACGACTCGGGCTTTTATCGGTTACGGGAAAATGCTATGGGAACCGGGAATCTGAAAGTATGAAGCTCTAGGAAACTTAATGGATCCTTAATCACTCTCAAGGTGTCACCGAAAAAGAAATCTTATAGATCATGTAAAAACACCGGCTTATTAGTTCACCTGTCAGTTCACCAATTATGATTAATTACCTTATAAAACAGCTAACCAGCGGTTTCACTATCTCAATGCACCTAAGTACACAGGGTGGTTTTTGAACAGTCTAAAGGACACGGGTAAACAGTGAAATTAAGGTAAAAAATAGGCAAACCTCATGTCAGATAATTTAACCTAAAACCCTAACAACACAGACAAACCCGACAACTTATCACCCATCGGATATTTAAGTAGGTAAGAATATAAACTTCTAATAATATGCCAAAAATCAGTTTCTATGGTGAATGAGCTTAATAAACCATAAACAAGTTGCAAACACACAGTAAACAACCCTAACATGCAACCTATAATCGAAAGACAATCAATCAAACAACATATGAAACATTCATTCAAGCATAAATCAAAAGTAAATACGCATGAGACACATCCAATAAATCTGATCAAGACTTTTAATTAATCAAAATCCCAAAAACAAAACCCGAAACCGACAAGTCTAAACAATCAACAAAACATCATCACAAGCCTAGATAACTAAAAAGGTTTAACCGATAATCATGTTCAAAACAATAACACAAAATTGACCTTGCTTGCTCCTTTAATTCCAACGGTAGCCAAGAATGATATTATACTTCTTTGTGCGCCTGATGTGCGTCATGTGAGGATCTTCTTTCAATTTTCTTCTTATAATATATTTAAAATGTTGTCATCCGATATGAGACCTACACCCTAGCTTGTTTTTCACGTAATAATAGCCGACACTGTATGCTCAAAGGCCTCATGAATTTCTTGGATTATCTTCTTTGTTAACCTCCTTTCATTCGGCCCACTGAAAAAAATCCATATAAACTAAGTCACTTAAAACCCAATTATTAAAACTAATCTATTATGTTATCATTGGACCCTAACTCAACGTCAGTTTATATTTGAATACATTAGTAATTTTAGGTTATAACCTTAGATATTTATAAACTAAAACTATTATTAATAATTACGAAACTACTAATAAGAATTATATAAAATATATTTTACTCTTACTTCTTTGGTCTCAGGTTTAGTAAAGCATTTTATTTTAGCTCATAATCTCTAGAAACCAATAAGATCACATATGAACCACTTAATAATAATAATATTCAATAAAAACCTGACTCAAAAGTAAATAAAAGTATAGGAAATATGAATAGTAATATGTATATAGTTTAGACCACATCAAATATCCCTACACTTAAACTTTTTTCGTCCCTGAAAAAGCATTTTGAAATGGAATCAGAATTTGAAAATTGATCTTTAAAACATATAGGTTATCTTTTAAGCATAGATAAACGCAAAAACCGCGATTGCCGATATTGTTGTCCACTTAAACCCAGCCACCAGCCTATCAAGCCCTCAATTGCATTAAGCGTTTTAAGTTCAAAAACCACGGCTACACCTACCCCATCTCAGACAAAGAGAGCTAGAAACTAGAGTCAAAGCAGACTAGTTTGATAAATCACCATAAGCTAAGGACTCGTTGATGGTACTAAGTAGATGCACTCGGTGAAATTTGATGGATGAATGGTCATGTGGAGGCCGTACGAGCATACCCTAATATTATTGGACTTTGTCCTATATATTCCCTAAAAAAATATTTATTGACTAAGAACTTTCGAACCCCAATAGTGTATCCTCAGAGTCACTATCCCCTTGGTAACACGTAAACTCTAAGTCCCGTCTAGTATGTGCAACTTTGGCCTCTTTTACTAACTTTGAGAATGCTTGTTTGGCATTTTTCATTACATAACTTTCTCATGGTCATTTGCTTTTCTGACGAACTTTTCATAATACACTTTAAAAACATACTTCTCTTTCTTTTTTTCTTTTTTTTTTCTCTTTTTTTTTTCTTTTTGTGCTCTTAGGCATCATTATCCTAATATATAACTATTTTTCTAAGCTCGTATAAAAAGTGGACATGGCGATGGTGTGCTGGGTTGAGTGCATCTAAGTCTTACCATCTCAAAGTTTTTAGATTATGGTAATCCTCCCTAAGCATCGAAATTCGGTTTCACCGTTTTTCTAATTATTATATATAAGAAATCTGCTAAAGTGGACAATCAAAGCTAGTTGGGCCTACCGACACATCCCAATCTTAGTGCGTTATCTTTTATTTAATCTCATATATAATAATAGTTTTAAAAAAACCAATCTCAAATTTTTCTATCATTGGGCTGAACCACAATCGGTTGAGATAAAAAGAAGTGGGCCATGGCTGAAAAGTAAAATAAAAGACTTAGTACGATGTTATGAATGGGAGAGCGAGGGTTTGCTCTTGACGGCATAGGACGAACATAGAAAAGAAACGAAAGGAAGAAAAGAAGAAAAAGACAAAGAATAATTAATCTCCATTCATCCATTCACCTTATCCATGGCCTACCAAACGTCAAGTGAAGACCAAATCATCATCATGAGTGGCTAGTCGCCCTCGAGTCATACCCGGGATGTAGAGTTTGTATTTTTCAGTTTTCTCATGTGTTTAAGAACGAATGATTTTGTAATTGTTTATGATTGATCTATGAATATTGATGTTTGGTATTACTGTGCACTCAGTCGGTTTAGGTTTATTTCGATCAAAACGGTTAGTTTGTCAGTTGCTATAATAATTGCTTATAGGGTTGTTTTGACTAGTTTGAATATGATGAAGCACACAATTGCTCTTAGTTGAGTCACACTGGTAGGGACTGTTTGATAACCAGTGTCGTGTGTTAGCGATTGTTGATGCCTAAGGTTTGTCTAGTCAGTCAATCTGATTTGATCTTTGACAATTAATTTGTTAAGTGAACATGAGATTACTGTATATTTGCTTACTTGAACCCCGGGTGTGATTTGTCTTTGTTAATTATTTGAAAGTTGTTATTTGCTTTATTATTATTAAAACCAAACTTATTTGCTTGTGTGATCAGCACTACACTTTATTACTTCATAATATCATAAATTGGTTACACGTTACACTAACCACATACTCCTCGTGGTTCGACACCCTACTTACCCTAGCTTGCTTAGGTGATTAGGAACTTAATTTAATTGTTTTTGACTAGATAACGACAGTCTAGCATCAGTGAGTGACAGACCCTAATAATATATGTGAAAGAAGGTGGCAGACCCTAATAATATATGTGAAGGAGGGTGGCAGACCCTAATACTATATGTGAGGTTACAGGGCAACTGACTCTTTAATACGTATAAGTATGTATGTGAAGGAAGATAAAATATGAAAGTATGAAAGAAAGAAATAATGAAAGTAATAATGAAGGTATATACTTATGTATGTACAAAAGAAAGTAAAGCATGATAAGTATGTGATATATGAACATATTGTATGTTTCTTGATTAACTAGAAAAATGTTGTGATGTTTTAAAATGACTTTTTATATTATGTTTAAAGACAAAAGTTTGTTTATTTTGGAAGGATCTGAATGATCATGTAATTTATGTTTGAAGTTTTATATTCCACGAAAAGTTTAAATTAAATATGATATTTAGAACGTGTTATTGAGTAAATCCAACATCCAAGTAGGGCACTTGGACCGGGGCCGTACTTCACCTATCTCAGACCAACATACAGGTATTCTACACTTTCGTCCATACAGTGCTTCAAATGGTGCCATTTGGATACTTGTATGATAACTATTATTGTACGAGAATTCCATTAGAGATAGATGAGTATCCCAACTACCTCCTAAATCAATTTCACAGGCGTGAAACATATCCTCCAGAGTTCACATTGTACGTTCACTTTTCCCATCTGTTTGAGGATGATATGAAGTACTTAGATTTAGTCGTGTTCCCATGGATTTTTGAAAACTCGTCCAGAATTTTGAAGTGAAACGACTATCTCTTCGAAGATAATGGATATCGGCACACCATGTAAAGATACTATTTTATCTACGTACAGTTTTGCTAATTTATCCATGCTGAACGATTCTTGTATAGGAATGAAATGAGGAGACTTGGTAAGTCTATCTACAATAACCCAAATTGCATCATTTTTACGAGAAGTTTTGGGTAACTTCATAATGAAATCTATGGTTATCATATCTCATTTCTTTATTGGTATTTCTAGTTATTGTAATAATCCTAACGGCTTTTGATGCTCGGCTTTTACTTTCGAACACGTCAGGCATTTAGCAACATATAGAGCTATATCCTTTTTCATACCAATCCACCAATAATCACCTTTTAGATTGTGATACATCTTGTCACTACCCGGATGCATCATATATTTTGATTTATGTGCTTATTCAAGAATCTTATCTCTTAGATTTCCAATTGTTGGTACCAAAATTCTCTTACCGAGTCTAAGTATTTCATCATTCCTTTTTAACTAATTGATCAATGGTACCATTTTCCTTTTCGGCTTTAATGTTTTTATCTTCCAGTGCCAACTTCCGAGCTTCTTTAATCTGGTTGACTAAATCAACTTTGAGCTCTAATCTGAGAGCTTGGACCTCTTTGGCTTATCATGCTCTTTTCTACTTAAAGCTTCAGCTGCTACATTAGCTTTTCCTTCATGATACACAATTTCACAGTCATAATCGTTGAGAGTTTCCATCGTACGTCTTTTCTCATATTCAATTCTTTTTGATCAAAAGTATGCTTCAGACTTTTGTGATCAATGTATATTATGAATTTAACACCATATAGATAATGTCGCCATAGTTTCAATGCAAAAATTATAGCGCCCAATCAAGGTCGTGTGTGGTGTAATTCTTTTCATGAACCTTTAATTGTCAGAAGCATAAACAGTAACTTTCTTTCCTTGCATTAAGACACATCCCATACCCGTGTGCGAAGCATCACAATATATGGTGAAGTTATCTAGTCCTTCTGGCAAGGCCAAGATAAGAGCATTGGTTAGTTTCTGTTTAAGAGTTTAGAATGCTTCTTCTTGTTTCGGTCCCCATTCAAACTTAACTGATTTCCTAGTGAGTGAAGTTAATGGAACAACTATTCTAGAGAAGTCTTGAATGAATCTACGGTAGTATCCGGCTAATCCAAGAAAACTTCTGACTTGAGTTGGTGATTTGGGATTCTCCCATTTTGTAATAGATTGTATTATTGGATCTACTTGAATACCTTTTTCGTTTACAATATGACCAAGGAATTGAACTTTCGGTAACCACAATTCACACTTAGTGTAACACCTCGTAACCGCAGCGGAAACGTAAACGGGATGCAACAGACACCTCTGATATCAACCATATTGTTTATAAAGAAAACTGAATGCATTAATATACTTCAAAATTACATTATCTCGTATTTCATTACCGTCTAGGTGATACACACATCATACAATACAATACATAATTCTATTTATTGTAATGTATCCCAACATCCCGCACGCAAATCTTACACACATCAAGCACTTAGCACGTAAGCAATCACTTCATCTTAGTTGTACCTGAAAAGCATGTGAGAAAACGGGTCAACTACGAATAGTTGGTGAGTTTCACAATTCGAGTAAACCATGATAAATCATTATCATAAAATAATATTATCTGGGGACACTGTTAACCCAGTACTGTACTCATTCCGGGGGCAATGTTAACCCAGAAACACGATGTAATTATGCTGAGCCCACAAGTGAAACCTCTGACTATCACACACAACCCCCGTGGCATATCCCCCGCCCACGGACCTGCCCCAAACCGCTATGTCTAACATTACATAGCAAAATATATATCAACAACAAAATAGACATGTGCAACTGGCTGGGAAACATCAGCAAATCCATGCCGGACCAGTTGGGTTTGTCAGACCAATAGTACTATCCACACTCTACCGGCTTTCAGTTAATCACTCGTGTTCCGGGGCCTTAGAATGTTAGCAACTCAGACAATTACCATCTTAGTACATTTCCGTACGATTCCCGTACAATAAAATATATGTAAATCCACGCAAATCCATGCGTTCAGTATGTACTTAAACATTTCAGTAGGAACATGCTTCCGCCCCGAGAAAATATTTAAAAACAGTTCAGAAAAAGGGGCTCGTGAAACTCACCTTAGCACATGCAAGCAGGTAACAACAATCATTATCAATTAACACGTCCAATCTGTAATATGATCCCTACGATCGTTATTATACAATTATTGTTTATATAATCTTTTAACCGTATCAACCGGTACATCTGGGGACACTGTTAACCCAGTACTGTACCCATTCCGGGGGCAATGTTAACCCAGAAACACTTCTCCGGACTCAGATTGTGATGTCGTTTAGAGTTCAATAGTCAAATTTTCTAATAGCTTGTTTTCCCCGTTTTGCGTGCCTAGCACGGTTATCCGTTTTTCTGTTTCAAAAAATGAGTTTGGTCACACACGACCCGAAAATAGTGGTTGACTGATAATTTAATTAAAGTTGTGAAATTTGAGCTCGGTTTAGACGCCCCGATTGGCCGCGGGACCCGTTTCTGTCTTTGGCGTACCGGAAACTGTTAAATCGGTTAAAAATACCCAAATCATCCGAATTACTTTCGGATGATTCATTTTTACTTGTTTAACTCTATTATATGAAAATAGTTCATTTTTAGGGTTTTTATACACCAGTCAGTTCGTTTAGACGAACTTTACCGGTTTATGCGTTTTAGACTTTAAAAGTTTGTTTTTATCTTATTTTTAGCACAAATAATTATCCGTTTAGTCTCGGATCTTGAAATTTTGTACAAATCACTTTATGACAGTGGGAAATTTTATAAAAATATTTCCAGAATTAATTTTTATATTTAAAATTTATTTATCTATTTTTAAACCCCATTTAAACACTAAATATGTCGTAAATACCAAACCATCTTAGAAAAATCCCAAATTTCTCCTGGATGTCCCCTGCCATCCACATAGTCCCCTGTAATTT
Source organism: Bidens hawaiensis (assembly GCF_021521415.1). Classification (NCBI taxonomy): domain Eukaryota; kingdom Viridiplantae; phylum Streptophyta; class Magnoliopsida; order Asterales; family Asteraceae; genus Bidens; species Bidens hawaiensis. The sequence goes on along the minus strand of NW_027499696.1, from coordinate 31,039 downwards.
TTCCAGAACCAAATCTTCCTTTACATGCCATTTTCACTAAAACCGAGCTAGAAAACCCTAGAACCCATTTAACCGAAAAGCCTACTTAGACATCTCCAACTGACCTCAAATTTTGTGTGTGACTTATTCATGATATAAAAAGCTTATCTGCAATTTTCCAGAATTTTTCATGATATTTAACTATTTTTCACCATTTTTGGCCAAAACCGAGCATTAAATTCACCAAATATTCATCCTTTGTCCAAAAATTACCAAATATTCATAGAACTCTTATTTTCATGTGTAGAACATCCCTGTAAAATTTCATGACCCAACTCTAAACCATCAACAATCTGTCCAAAAACTCCAAAACTGAACATAACCGAATATACCTTTCGTTTTCCGCCACTACAAGCTTCAAACTCGTCTTTCCGCCTTATCTACCACTAAACACAGAACCTACAACCAACATACCACAATACCAAGCAAGTTACACTCACGATCAAGCCTCTTACACTATAGTTTCGGTTATGATTCAAAAACAAAGATTTAAACCGTAAAAATTCGTTTTTGTCTCGTTTAACTCCTTTCTTGGACCAAGATTCCTTGTATATCCCGTATACATCACTTGATCATGCAAGAATCGGTTTTCATCTTGGGTTTTCACCCTTTTATCACTTGAAACCTCATTTTCTTGCAAATAAACTCAAGAAACGAAGATGAACACGTAAATAACTCAGTTTTTACCTCGGTTTTCTTGCTACAATTCCGGGTTTTTGGATGAAATTGTTGAGAGAAAGATGGATAATGTTAGAATGCTTGAAAAAAAATATAAAAGTGGCAAAGGGGCTGCCGATCGGAATGTATGAGGGGGTGGGGTGGGACCCACCTCTTCATTCTTAGCCACATGTTTGGATATCCGCAATCCGGATAATGTTTTGGATAATCTGGTTCAGTTCGTTTTTCGGTTAAATGTCTAATTCGGCTTAAAACGAGGCTAAAACGGTCGTTTTTCGGCTAAAAATGAAATTTATATAAAACCACTTTTAAAAAACTTAAACCATGACTTCCATTAACTTAAAATACCATGTTATTAATAATTGCGCATCTTTTTCGGCTTGATCGATTGTCTTTTGCTCGGTTTGGTATTAAAGGTTTCGTTTAACGTACCGACGTACCATTAAATCGAAAATTCTTTTTCTGTGCCGTACTTTACTTATCCCGAAGCATTAATGCTTCGTAGAATCACTAAATATTATAGATATCGTCTATAATTGAACCCTCGATTCATTCGGGTTTCAATAACTATCGATCGATTGATCGCATATTCAATACGATGAATTATATATTCACGTACAATCAATACAGTGAACCATGTATTCTCGTATAATTACTATGGTAATTCATGTACCCGACATTAAATATGACGTAACTATTGTCTACCGGTTAGGGTATACCGGGTTTCGTCGGAATCGTTACATTCTCCCCCCGTTAAGAAATTTCGTCCTCGAAATTTTACACGCCCACTATCCCCTTCCGAGAGAAAGGTGGGGGTTTTCCCTTCCGAATTCACCCTCGCGTCACCAGGTATAATCTGGTCCTCGCTGTGAATTCCACTTATTCTTAATCAATAAAGCTTGGTGTGTCCAAACTGTTTAGTTTTCCCGTCTACTATCTCTACGAAATTATTTATGAAATCAAGTATATCTTCTATGAGTACTTCCATTACTAGTACTTTCGTTGCCTCATCGCTTAGGTACTTTTCAATCCGAATACATGGCAAACATCATGTATAGTACTCAGCCCCTGGAGTACTTTAATCGACAAACTAAATGACCAATCCTGGCGATAGTCTCATGAGGTCCGATATATTAAAGAGCTATTTTCGGTTTTGCCAAACCTCATATCACCTCTCTAAGGTGATGCCTTAAAAATGCCTTGTCACCTCTTTCCAGTGACAATGGTTTTCTTTGAATGTTGGCATAAATCCTTTGCCAATCTCGCGCTGCTTTAAGCTTATCTTAAATATTATAAATCCGATTGGTTGTTTTTCGAATCAATTCAAATCTCATGGCTTGATTGGCGCCCATTTTCAATTCAACAAATTGGTGATAATTACCTCACCTATAGAAAGCTTCAAGCTCTAGATGCTTCCTTCTCCGCCTTCCAATCATGGAAGTAGGATGACTATTTCGATCTGTGATAATTGAAAATGGTACTCCACGACGAGATACCATTTCACTATCATGAATTTGGGCGAGAATTCATTGTGGTAATCGTCATAGATTGGAATGAAATGCGAGGGTTGGTTAATCGATCCGCGATTACCCAATTTACCTCATGCCTTTGATATATCTTGGGAATTTGCGTCCCGAAATCCATTGTAATTTATTCCCACTATCATTGGCGAATTTTCTGTCGTTGTGGCGTTCCCTAGGGTTCTCGGTGTGCAGCCTTATCTCTTGCATAACTTAAATATTCACCAACATACGCAACCATATCTTTCTCCACACTCGGCCATTAATAAAATCCTTTCAGATATTCGTATCATCAATAGTCTAATCCGATCCCGGATGTATGGAATATTTCGATCTATGCGCTTCGTCCATGATTAATTCACGAAGGTCATGGAGGGTCGGGATCCAAACCCGATTTTTGAAGTAGAGAATTTCGTCCACGCGCTGTTCGAAATTCTTCTCGTTGCCGTAAAGTCCTTCCTTTTCCAATTGTTCCTCTTTCAACGCCTCACGTTGAGCGACTCGAATCAGGTCCGAAAGGTTCGACTGGACTATCATCCCTAACGCTCTCATTCGCAATGGCTTAACCCGATCTTTCCTACTCAAGGCATCGGTTACGACGTTAGCCTTGCCGGGGTGGTAACGGATGTCACAGTCATAATTGTTTAACAACTCAACCCATCTTCGTTGAATATGAGACTGCGGTCTCTTATCATCTATAAAATTTGTACATTTGCGTCGTACAAAGGATTATGAGTTGGGTAATGCTAAAAATTTTTCAATAAACTGCTGATAGTCTCCGGCTAGTCCTAAAAATTGGCGCATTTCCTTTGGCGCCTTGGGGAACTGCCAATTTTAATGGTTTCTATCTCACTTGGATCTATGTGAAATCCTTGTTGCTTTACAACATGACCAAGGGATTATGCTTTCTTTATTCAAAGTCACATTTCGAAAACTTCGCGTATAACTCCTCTTGCTTTAACACTTCCACCATTTTCCTTAAACGTCGTTCGTGCTCTTCTTTACGTTGCAAATATATCAAAATATCATCAATGAATGCTATGACAATTTGTCAAAATAAAGTTTACAGACTCGGTTCATGAGTTCCATGAACACTGCCGGCGCATTTGCTAGCCCGAACGGCATAAATAAGAATTCATAATGGCCGTAGCGAGCCCGAAACGCTGTTGTTGCAACGTCCTCCTCTTGGATTTTTCTTTTGGTGATAACTATATCTAAGACCAGTTTTCTAAAAATAAATCGCCCCTTGCAGTTGGTTAAACAGATCATTCACTTCGAAGAAGTGAATACCTATCCTTGATCGTCACTTTATGCAATTCTCTCTAATCAATACATATCCTAACACTTCCGTCCTTCATTTCCCAATTAACACTGGTGCACCCCATGGTGACTAACTAGATCGTATAAAACCTTTATCCAATAATTCTTGCATTTCAGTTGGTGCAAGTCGGTAAGATGCTTTAGCAACAGGGCCAGCTTGAGGTATTAAATCGATTCTGAATCCGACCTGTCGGGTTGGCGGTAATCCAGGAAGCTCTTCTGGGAAAACTTCTGGAAATTCGCGTACCATCGTGATATCTTCTATATGTTTTCTTTTAAATTCTTTGGCAATCGCGTTTGTTAAATACACCACGTCTTCTTGTCGTAAATATTATAACATCTCAAGATGAGATTAGAGTGGTAACATAATACCGTACACTTTTCTCTGTATCTAATCGCTTCATCGTCCGAAGGAGAGCTTCTAATCATCTTCTTTTCATATTTGATTTCAGCTTCATGTTGAGTTAGCCAATCCATGTTAACTATTACGTCAAAACTTCTTAACTTTACTGGTCGTAAGTCAATAAGGAAAGGTTAATCGTTCAGAATAATAGGACAACTCCGAACAATTTAGTTAACCATTAGGGGTTTACCGTTAGCGATTCTACAGTATAGGGTTCTATAGTTTCACTAATCGGTATCTTCCAAATGATAGGAGGTTAACAGGAACTAACTTCTATCGACGACCGTAAAAATATCACTGAAGCCTATTGATTTAAAACTACAACATACTTAACACCACCTTTGGATCATGACGTGCTTTATTCGAATTACTCACAAAAACACGGCTCCTTGCTTGATCAGAGGTTGATGCTTGTCATGAGGTTCGTCTTCCAACGACACCCTGGTTCAACTTTGGGCAATTTCTCTTGAAACGTTATGTACTGCCACATTCATAGCAAGTACAACTGTTTGGCATAATTTGGTTTCTTTGGATGGATTGTTATTGAAGTTGTTGGGTTCGGATTGGTTGTTACACGAATGGGTTGGGGTTGCCGGTTCACATGGCTTCAATTGGTTCTACAATTGGGGCATTACGTCCATCTTTACCACACCTGTGGCCTACTATCACTCGACATTCTTCTTCCTGCCGATAACCATATCTTCCACATTGAGAGAAGGACCCTTCATGCGGTTCAAGTTTTCACACCAGAACTAGTCTTAGTATAATTCTGGGTTGTAGGACATACCTACTTATTCGGAAGCCTATCTTGCACTATACCTTTATCATTTCTCTTCTTTAACACTCGACGTCTCACCTAACGTCCTTCCAGTCCGCTTCCCATAGAGTCAAATATATCAATGCTAGCTTGTGACACAACCCTTCCAAAGGTTGTATATTTTACAGGATTGACTATACTCCTTATCGATGGAGTTAGTCCCCAATATAGTGCTCACTTCGCTTAGGTTCAGGAGTAATTAGCCATGTTATCAGACATGACAATTCCTTCAAACAATTAGCGTGTTCTAAGTGATCAGCACACAACATTTCTATCTTCCATAGCTCAGTTTCCAATCTCTGAACTTAATTACTCGAATAAAGGTGCTCTAGCACAAGAATTTTAAATTCCGACCATATCATCTGAGTAAAAATTTTCTAACTATAATTTTGTACCATCGTGTTCCATCACGATACAACATAATCTACCAACATATCTGTAGCATATTTCACTACACAATGTTCCGGACTCTTACCAATATCCTTAACCATTTCGATCTTTTCTATCCACTTGCTAATCTATTCCTCCCTTTACCATCAGTAAACTATTAATAATTTCCTTAACACAACCAACAAACATAGCCTTCATACCGGATCTAATTCATTACGACTACTATTCATGTTTAGTTTATAACTAATACTTGTAGTCATAATAGTATTCGGTGGGACATTATCACTCTTAGTAATACCACTAAGAATTGAAATATTCATATTCATGTGATTGCTCGATCCATAATTCTGCGATCACATTTGCATCAACACTAGCAGTGATCTGTGATACGACATTCGGTATCATCATCTGCTATCTTTGAGCAATCAACTGAATCATATCAATCTCCATCATTGGTGCTACTCTTTTTATGTCATTCTGCCGTACTCATCCCGTACGCAGTAATCAATACTAATATCACCGTATAACTCGTTACCAGCTCAATCATAACAACAGGTACACATACACACCAAATATTATCATATATATTACACATACCGGCATCTAGTATATATGTCCCACAAATATAATAACATATGGACTTAACCTGACGTCGGTTAACGTTTAAATATGTTTCATAACCCTTGTCACCCACTGACATATAGATCTTTCTCAACAAAGATCAATGTTTAATATGCTTGATTTCAATATCCTTCTGCATGTCAGCATAACCGATACATGCTCACCGTGAGCACCAAACGACTACGTACCACGGAGTTATAATATCCGTGTCTATTTGTACATCCGGCATACACGGTATACCACCTAAGAACGAACAACCAACTATGCTATAATGATTCCAACACCTCTTTGTGTATGGGTAATCATTCTATTCGAGCATATATGGGTATAGGCATCTAACGGATGTAAGGATAACATAGGGAGTTGCAAGGTGCAAGGTAATCGCGCAACATGGGTTTCCTTCAAATATTATCAATTACTATTATGGGAAACTCTACACTTGCTCAGTCAATGTCCTCAGGCGTTCTAGGTTCGCTAAAATCGGTAATTCTCGATCTGGAGGTGGTATGTCTCATACGTTTGAGAGTGAGAAATACATATATATATATATATATATCTATATATTATTTTATTATTTTTTTTATCTGCACATTTATTATCAAATTTATTATTATTATTATTTTATTTTATTTTATTTATTTATTTATTTACCTTAATGGAATAAGAATGGGTTCAAGTACAGGTCCATCCGTATGTGAGGGTCGGCGGTTCGGGTGAACATATGGGGTTATTAGGATATACGGTACCGGTGTTGGTAGGGTAAGGGATTTATCAATTTTGGTTGGGAGTGACGGTTACTAGATATTTCTGGTTAATGTCAAACGGGAGATCTAACTTGGTACTATCATAATTATGGCCCAATAAGTCAGGCTTATCATCAACCGATGCTCTAGGAATTTCAGCATCCTCGGTACCTTTATTATTTCATCCCCCGGTTCCTCATCCGGGTCCTATTTCTCAATACATGTACCCACAAGATATGTACATATATATATACACATTAGCACGCATAAATAATATTATATACTTTACACATATGTTGCCATTTTTACCTATTAATGTACCCCGTGACTTCCCCTGAATTCCCTCGTGCAGACAAGTCTGTTATTATGTTCCGGACCATAATAACTCACTTGTCCATCCAAGTTCATCCAGATCTCGTCACCATATAAATTATTAGTTGATATTCAGATCCTACAATACTTGAGCTACTAGTTATATTTTAGGTATCTTTTAAAGACGTCCTAATTCTTTATAACCAATGGCTCCGATACCAACTTCTGTAACACCCCGTAACCGCAGCGGAAACGTAAACGAGATGCAACAGACACCTCTGATATCAACCACATTGTTTATAAAGAAAACTGAATGCATTAATATACTTCAAAATTACATTATCTCGTATTTCATTACCGTTTAGGTGATACACACATCATACAATACGATACATAATTCTATTTATTATAATGTATCCTAACATCCCGCACGCAAATCTTACACATATCAAGCACTTAGCACGTAAGCAATCACTTCATCTTAGTTGTACCTGAAAAGCATGTGAGAAAATGGGTCAACTACGAATAGTTGGTGAGTTTCACAATTCGAGTAAACCATGATAAATCATTATCATAAAATAATATTATCTGGGGACACTGTTAACCCAGTACTGTACTCATTCCGGGGGCAATGTTAACTCAGAAACACGATGTAATTATGCTGAGCCCACAAGTGAAACCTCTGACTATCACACACAACCCCCGTGGCATATCCCCCGCCCACGGACCTGCCCCAAACCGCTATGTCTAACATTACATAGCAAAATATATATCAACAACAAAATAGACATGTGCAACTGGCTGGGAAACATCAGCAAATCCATGCCGGACCAGTTGGGTTTGTCAGACCAATAGTACTATCCACACTCTACCGGCTTTCAGTTAATCACTCGTGTTCCGGGGCCTTAGAATGTTAGCAACTCAGACAATTACCATCTTAGTACATTTCCGTACGATTCCCGTACAATAAAATATATGTAAATCCACGCAAATCAATGCGTTCAGTATGTACTTAAACATTTCAGTAGGAACACGCTTCCGCCCCGAGAAAATACTTAAAAACAGTTCAGAAAAAGGGGCTCGTGAAACTCACCTTAGCACATGCAAGCAGGTAACAACAATCATTATCAATTAACACGTCCAATCTGTAATATGATCCCTACGATCGTTATTATACAATTATTGTTTATATAATCTTTTAACCGTATCAACCGGTACATCTGGGGACACTGTTAACCCAGTACTGTACCCATTCCGGGGGCAATGTTAACCCAGAAACACTTCTCCGGACTCAGATTGTGATGTCGTTTAGAGTTCAACAGTCAAATTTTCTAATAGCTTGTTTTCCCCGTTTTGCGTACCTAGCACGGTTATCCGTTTTTCTGTTTCAAAAAATGAATTTGGTCACACACGACCCGAAAATAGTGGTTGACTGATAATTTAATTAAATTTGTGAAATTTGAGCTCGGTTTAGACGCCCCGATTGGCCGCGGGACCCGTTTCCGTCTTTGGCGTACCGGAAACTGTTAAATCGGTTAAAAATACCCAAATCATCCGAATTACTTTCGGATGATTCATTTTTACTTGTTTAACTCTATTATATGAAAATAGTTCATTTTTAGGGTTTTTATACACCAGTCAGTTCGTTTAGACGAACTTTATCGGTTTATGCGTTTTAGACTTTAAAAGTTTGTTTTTATCTTCTTTTTAGCACAAATAATTATCCGTTTAGTCTCGGATCTTGAAATTTTGCACAAATCACTTTTTGACAGTGGGGAATTTTATACAAATATTTCCAGAATTAATTTTTATATTTAAAATTTATTTATCTATTTTTAAACACCATTTAAAAACTAAATATGTCGTAAATACCAAACGATCTTAGAAAAATCTCAAATTTCTCCTGGATGTCCCCTGCCATCCACATAGTCCCCTGTAATTTTTTCAGAACCAAAATCTTCCTTTACATGCCATTTTCACTAAAACCGAGCTAGAAAACCCTAGAACTCGTTTAACCGAAAAGCCTACTTAGACTTCTCCAACTGATCTCAAATTTTGTGTGTGACTTATTCATGATATAAAGAGCTTATCTGTAATTTTCCAGAATTTTTCATGATATTTAACTAGTTTTCACCATTTTTGGCCAAAACCGAGCATTAAATTCACCAAATATTCATCCTTTATCCAAAAATTACCAGAAATTCACAGAACTCTTATTTTCATGTGTAGAACATCCCTGTAAAATTTCATGACCCAACTCTGAACCATAAACAATCTGTCCAAAACTCCAAAACCGAACATAACCGAATATACCTTTCGTTTTCCGCCACTACAAGCTACAAACTCGTCTTTCCGCTTTATCTACCACTAAACACAGAACCTACAACCAACATACCACAATACCAAGCAAGTTACACTCACGATCAAGCCTCTTACACTATAGTTTCGGTTATGATTCAAAAACAAAGATTTAAACCGTAAAAATTCGTTTTTGGCTCGTTTAACTCCTTTCTTGGACCAAGATCCCTTGTATAACCCGTATACATCACTTGATCATGCAAGAATCGGTTTTCATCTCGGGTTTTCACCCTTTTATCACTTGAAACCTCATTTTCTTGCAAATAAACTCAAGAAACGAAGATGAACACGTAAATAACTCGGTTTTTACCTCGGTTTTCTTGCTACAATTCCGGGTTTTTTGATGAAATTGTTGAGAGAAAGATGGATAATGTTAGAATGCTTGAAAAAAAATATAAAAGCGGCAAAGGGGCTGCCGATCGGAATGTATGAGGGGGTGGGGTGGGACCCACCTCTTCATTCTTAGCCACATGTTTGGATATCCGCAATTCGGATAATGTTTTGGATAATCTGGTTCAGTTCGTTTTTCGGTTAAATGTCTAATTCGGCTTAAAACGAGACTAAAACGGTCGTTTTTCGGCTAAAAATGAAATTTATATAAAACCACTTTTAAAAAACTTAAACCATGACTTCCATTAACTTAAAATACCATGTTATTAATAATTGTGCATCTTTTTCGGCTTGATCGATTGTCTCTTGCTCGGTTTGGTATTAAAGGTTTCGTTTAACGTACCGACGTACCATTAAATCGAAAATTCTTTTTCTGTGTCGTACTTTACTTATCCCGAAGCATTAATGCTTCGTAGAATCACTAAATATTATAGATATCGTCTATAATTGAACCCTCGATTCTATCGGGTTTCAATAACTATCGATCGATTGATCGCATATTCAATACGATGAATTATATATTCACGTACAATCAATACAGTGAACCATGTATTCTCTTATAATTACTATGGTAATTCATGTACCCGACATTAAATATGACGTAACTATTGTCTACCGGTTAGGGTATAACGGGTTTCGTCGGAATCGTTACACTTAGAGAATTTGGCATACAACTTCTCTTTTCTTAAGGTTTCAAGTATGATCTTGAGATGAACTTGATGATCTTCCTTGGACTTGGAGTAAATAAGAATGTCATCAATGAATACGATAACAAACTTATCAAGGTATGGTTTGCAGATTCGGTTTATCATGTCCATGAAAGCTGTCGGAGCATTAGTGAGTCCAAAAGGCAAAAATGCGAACTCATAATGTCCGTATCTAATCCTAAACGTCGTCTTTGGTATATCTTCTTCTTGCACTTTCAACTGATGATATCCTGATATGAGATTAATTTTAGAAAAATAACTCGCTCCTTGAAGCCGATCAAACAGATCATCAATCCTTGGTAATGGGTATTTGTTCTTGATTGTAACTTTATTTAGCTCACGATAATCTATGCACATTCTCATCTATCCATCCTTCTTCTTAACAAATAGAATCGGAGATCCCCAAGGTAACGAACTTGGTCGTATAAATCCTTTTTCTAACAGCTTATCCAACTGTTTCTTTAACTCCTTAATTTCGGTGGGTGCTAATCTATAAGGAGATTTGGCTATAGGCGCAGTTCCTGGTATAAGATCGATCCTAAACTCTACTTCTTTATCTGGTGGGATTCCTGGTAGCTCATCAGGAAACACATCCTTGCATTTGGACACACCTGGCACTTCTTCCATCTTTATAGATTCGGGTTCCTTGGTTACATAGGCCATGAATGCGAGGCTTCCCTTACCTAAGCAATGACTTGCTTTTGTTTTTGAAATTATTCCAACTTTTCCTGATTCTTTATCTCCAGTTATACAATGGTTTTGTTATTGGGTGTTCGGCTATCAATTGCCTTCTGTTTACATATAATACGGGCTTGATTAGTTGATAACCAATCCATACCTAAGACTACATCAAAACCTGCCAATGTCATGGGTAACAATCGAACAAGTATGACATGATCGGCTACAGAAATTTTCGCATTACTTAAAGCCTCTGTTATTCGAATCAGATTTCCATCAACAGTTTCTACTTCATAATGATTGCCTAACTTAACTAGAGGTTCATTTAATAGACTACATAATTTATAATCTATAAAACTCTAGTTAGCACCAAAGTCAAACAAAACTCTAGCATAAACATTATTGATAGTAAACGTACTGGTGATCACGTCCGATATATCTGCAGCCTTCTGTGTATCACGCAAGAAGACTCGAGCATTTCCTTTCTTGGCGTCAGTCTTGACACCACTACTTCTTGAACCAGCTGTTGTTGTTGTTGTTGGTTTCTTTTTCAGACACTCGGTACTAAAGTGCCCTTTCTCTCCACAATCAATACAAACTACTGACTTTGCAATCAGCCTCGATGTGACCCATCTTTTTGCAGAAGTTACATGTAATAGTGTTATATGGTCGTAACCACCTACCATAGTGCCTTCTCCCACAAGTCTTGCAAATCGGACGGGTGTACATAAATGTTTTGTCCCTCTTCTTCTTAACTTTCTTCATCTCTCCTCCAACAGACTGTTTTCCATCATCTTTATTTTTCTCATCTCTATTCCTGATCATCCTATCCATTGATATGCCTGGTACAAAATTCGGGTTGTTTGCTGAAATCGAACCCGATAGTGAAGAAACAAGTGAGGAAGAAGGTGATGATAGTGGAGATGATGGTGAAAGCGGTGATAAGAAATAGCCTGATAGTGACGCTACTTATACTGACATGGAGGTTAAAGGTGAACATCGTACAAAGAAGATGCATGACAAGAAGAGGAAGGATGTCAGCAAGCCTTCGATTGGTGGTTCGTCCTAACAACAGGAGGAGGAGGAAGAAGAGGAACCCGAGCGACCTCTCAAACGTTTGAAGAAAGCCAAAGACTCCAAGAAGTCTGGGCCTTCAAAGATCCCTACATCTTTTAAGGTAATCTTTCCCTCTGTTTCCACTGTGACACAACCACCACAAACTACCCACGTCGACCCACACCAAGTCTCACCAACCACCTTGTCATGCACCATAAAAGCCTTAAAAGGCAAACAATTTCATGTACCAAGACTCAAAACCAAAGCTAAAGCCAATACCAAACCAAAACCAAACCCACTCACACATCTAGTAAACTACATGACTCACCCATAACCTCTCCTGAACAATCTCCCACACAAAAATACCTACCTATATAAGGCATTTCCCTTCCACAAATAACCAAAACCGAACCAACCCATACCTCACCCATCCAACAATCACATCTCTCCCCACCTAGGACTACCTAACCAATATCATCCCCGTTTAGCTTACCTTTACCTCACCACTTAGGGGAACCACCTTCTGGTCAACTACCTTTACAACTTCACCAACAACCTTACCCATAACTGGCCTTACCCAAATATCCACCGAACCCACAAGCCTACCTCTAGCCCTAACCACACCCTTAGCCACCCAAGCCATAACCATGCCTACCCAAACCTCATCACAATTCATATTTTCAATCACACCACCTACAATCACCCAAAGCCCAGTCATCTCATCCATTCCTTTATCCAGTGGGAAGTTCAATTTGTACCGAGTCTACCGGGATCCTATCCTTGATAGGATTCAGGCTCAAGAGGAATGAAACGAGAACACCTGATGATCGATTTCGTGAAAGAACAACAAGACATGAATGATGTAACACCCCAACCTAAGGCGGAAATGCATGGGCGTGAGCTGATTGCTCACAGCTCTCAAGGTATTATCATGCAATAATTTAAAGTGGCAATATCTATTTATTTAAATTAAATATTCAAACAATTCCAAAAAAAAGTACATAATCCAAAAATAAGGCAACAAAATAATTAATAATTCAAATTTAACTAAGTATTGATTTAGTCTTGATAATATCTCTTCTAACATAAGCAATCCTAAATCCTTTAACAATTCTTGATATCAATTCACACGATGACCTGCATATGCTATAAAATACAAATAATTTTGTTAACACAAGGTTGAGTGAGTAAAACACCATTTAATTTGAGATACAATATAATATATAAAAGAAAATGCAAAACTGTTCCTATGAGATAAACAATTTAGCCAATGAGCAAATAATGAATGTCGGTAAAACCGTTGCCATATGAAGTGGGAATTGGCTACTACAACGATCGTATGATCATACTATTACTGTGATTATGATGTACCTCTCCGAATGAGATCAAATAAAGAAATTAAAGATATAGCAAGTTACGCATTAAACCAATATACACACAATGATTAATCAGTTGCAAGTGTGAATACTATATAATAGGTAAATATAATAAGATACGCATATGTCCCAAGAGGATTAAAAATAAGTAAAAAGGGGAATGGATACTCACCTTATCAAATACGCAAAGTGATAATGAATTGATAAGAAAAGGAGTAGATCACGCTATTTGAGAATTATGGACGAGAAATCCTAAGTAACAATAATTGCGGAAATAAATATAAATTGAACAAGGGATCTATAACTAGATAGATATTCAGGAATTTGATGATCAGGTATACTCTTGCGATAATTAATTATTACCTAAATTTATTATCAACTTTACTATTTTTCTTTATTTATCAAGTTTTTTTAACATATAGTATATTTTTAATTATATACACTAATAATTAATAATAAAATACCTATAAATATATATTCATAATTGTTGATAAAATATATAAAGAGATTATTTTAACCATTTGTTTTAAATAAAATATATTTAGTGTATTTATAAATATTTTTATTTGTTCAAAAATCTTAGTATTTAGATCTTTTAACAATTTATACCATACTTATATACATGCATACATATATATATACACATACACACATATACATACATACATACATACATACATACATACATACATACATACATACATATGCTTTTAGTAAAGACTCGGAAAAACAACACGATAAACTTGCCAATTTTAATTATTAAAAGTTTATTTAACATTTTCTATTATTAATATTAGCTGTTTAATAAATAAAAACCAAAAATAAGAAAATCAAGCTAAAAAGACGGGCTGGAGGACTCGAACCCGCGCCTCAGCCTTCTCTAAATCTCTAAACCATGGTGCACCAATCATTTGGGTTGGTGGCTAACTCGTTCATAACACAGAAACAAAAATTTAAATATAAACAGTTCAAAAAACCCAAATCGCATAAACCCTATTAATCAATTATCCAGTTAGTATTCATTCAGTTAACCATGGGGTCTATGTTTAAGGGTCATATATGAACAAGAAACACTAATTAATTACTTGCTATGATGTTATATGGAGGGTTTATTTGTGAGGACAGTGGCCGGAAAGAACAAGATCAAGAACACGAACTAAACAACAATGTTAATTTAATTGGATAAAGGGGTTTTGACGGCGATGCTTGAATGATGAAGTATGAAGGTTTAATCGAATTATAATGTTTGTTATAATGTATATTCATAAACGTGTTAGGTCGGTTTGGTATATAAGCAATTCGTATCATGTATGATCGACTTTACATAAGTACGAGTGCCGGCGAGCCGATTATGGCAAGAATAACAAACTATATTGAACAATTTCCAAGTTTACGTCGTAGATTGTGGTCCAAGCTAGAGATTTGGGTATCCGGATATGATATATATTAGTATGGTTAGGGTTGATGGGTTAGCGGGGTTGGTGTATAATATTGAAAGAAATTGCAGTTTAGTCCTTCAAGGTTAGATATGGAAACAAAATAGGTTTAAAGTATAGTTTAGGGTTGAAATTGTATTAATTTGAAAGTTGTTTATATATATTAAATAAATAATTAAAAAATAATATTAAAATAACTAAATAACTCGATAATTGCGGTATTTTATTGATAGGATAACCCCAACATAGAAATGGTGGGTGTTGGTTACAAAATAATAATGAGAAAACCCGAATTGTTACAAACGAGAAGTTGATGAAACAAATAAACACTTTGACTGCAAGGGATGCTCAGTTGGAGCAAGACAGGTAGGTTGATAGATCCCTGATTGAGAGTCAAAAATTATGGATCGAGACTCTCCAAAACCAAGTCAACAATCAACACACTTTGTTGACTAATCAATCATTGTTGAATGTCGAATGTCACGATGAGGTGACGCGTCATGAATCAAGGGTCTCGCCTTGAATATGATCTACCTTCCTCCTAAAACAATGCAAAAAATTTGAGGAGAGAGTTAGAGTCAGGTGTTGACATGTAACATCATGAAAATAACGAGTCAAAAATACCAAGTTCCAAAGTCCAAGGATCAAAAGTGAAAAATTATGTTTTCCTGACCCGTCGCGATGTGCGACAGATCAGAAGGCAAGCCCATCGCGTATCGCGAAGGGCCTGTTTACAAACCCAAGAAATGGGCGGTGGGCGATACGCGACGGCCCCAAGCCCCAACGTCATCGCGTATCGTGATGACGTGGTTCGTCAGGCGCGACACATGTCCCACCACGTGTCCACACGTGGCACATCATCCGCCACATGTCACCACATGGCACTGCATCCGCCACGTGGCAACCCTACTGATGACTCGCCATGCCTACATCGTGATACGCGACGGCTGTACTCCTGGACCATCGCGTATCGCGTTGGGTCCTGTGATCTGCCTATAAATAGCAAGCTCCAACCCACTCATTCATCACACAAACACTTCACAGCTCTTTCTCTCACTAAAAAAAACACCATACCCTCTCACTCTACCTCGATAAACGTGCCAAGCTTCCTTGATTTTCGTGCCCTAAACCAGATACCCCGAAGTACCGATGACAATATCTCGAAGAACATGCCATCCCAAGACGAGCTGACGCCCTCCTCGAAGTGCGTGCCAAACAAGATTGAAGTAAGACATGCCTTGATTTACGTGTAGAAGAAAGTGTTGATCAAGAAGCTCGAGAAAACAAAGAGACGGCGAAGTGATGTCTAAAGTTTCTAGGGTCTTATAAGCGAAACAAGGTATGCATAATGCTCGAATAAAATAATAATAAAATATTAAAAGGCTTAAAACCCTAAGTCGAGGGTATACTCGATACCTCGAAAATAACAATAGAAAACATAACAAAGAAATATAAAAGAAAGAGATATAAATATAATGTGATTCTTTTTTATAAATATTATTTGAGTTTATTATTATTTTGCTTCAACAACCCAAACTCCCTGTTTAGAAATGGGAATTGATAACTATGGACTTCATCACGAAACTCCCGAAAACCACTTGTCAGCATAATGTAATTTGGGTCATTGTGGATAGACTAACAAAATCCGCAAACTTTATACCCATCAAAGAATCATACTCAATGGATAGACTGGCGCAAATTTATGTGAACAACATCGTTGCTTTGCATGGAGTACCTTTGTCTATCATATCTGATCGAGACAGTCTCTTTACGTCTCATTTCTGGAAAAACTTTAAACAAGCGTTAGGAACTAAGTTGAACCTTAGCACTGCCTATCATTCTCAAACTGATGGGCAAAGCGAAAGGAAAAATACAAACGCTTGAAGATATGCTCCGCGCTTGTGTAATTGACTTAGGTGGAAGTTGGGATGACCATCTTCCCCTAATGGAATTCTCGTATAATAATATCTGTCACACAAGTATTCAAGCCGCACCGTTCGAAGCGTTATAAGGCCGAAAATGTAGAACGCCGGTATGTTGGTCTGAAACCGGAGATAATCAATTGTCTGAACCTAAAATAATCCAAGAAACCACTGACAAGGTGTTATAAATCCGAGAACGACTTAAGACGGCACGTGACTGCCAAAAGAGTTACGCCGATGTCCGTCGTAAGGCGTTAGAATTCAATGTAGACGATAAACTCTTATTGAAAGTTTTGCCTTGGAAGGGTGTTGTTCGCTTCGGCAAGAAAGGAAAGTTAAGTCCACGTTTCGTTGAACCTTTTGAAATACTCGAGCGAATTGGTACCGTCGAATACCGTTTGCGACTACCTAAAGAAATGAGCAGGATACACGATGTATTCCACGTCTCTAATCTGAGAAATGTCTAACTGATGAATTTTTGTCAATGCCCCTAAAAGATGTCGAAATAAATGAAAATCTAAAATTCGTAGAACGACCAATACAAATCGAAGATTCTAAAACAAAGAAACTAAAGAGACGAACGTTGAAAATAGTCAAAGTAAAATGGGATTCACGAAGAGGCCTCGAATATACTTGGGAACTTGAATCCGAAATGAAGAAAAAGTATCCCCACTTGTTCTAAGAAGCGAATTGTGACGTTTGTCAATTTCGGGTCACTTTTGTATTTGTTTTATTATGTAAACCCGACCCGTTTGTAACCCGGACATTTAAAATATATAAAATATTGAATTTTTATGTTACCAAATCATTCCCGCTTGTTTAATTTGAAAAACCCCTTTTACGGATTCGAAAACGCCTTTAAAACGCTCAAATTACATCGAAAACGAACTTCGGGGGCTTAAATCGTCAATTATCAAAATCTGGAACCAAATTCCCCCCTAGGAGCGCCGTGTCGCGCGACCAGACCCCTCTTTGCGGCCGCACAGCGCCTAGTCAGGTCTGCATGTTTTTATTTGTTGGTTGTTTGTATTAACCAATCCGAATTTTTACCCACTAAATCTCTTGTTTAACCCATTCAATCTTATTCTATAAATACAAGACCCTCTCCTTCATTAATCCCTGCTCATAAATCATTTCCTAACTCAAATTCAAGGTTCTTTCAAGGTTAATTTTCATGTTCTTGATAAGTTTGACTTTCAAAGTCAAACTGACCAAGTCTTTTATTTTAATTAAGTTTACTTAGTCTAAATTAATACTTGAAGCTAATGGCACACTATATATATAATATACACCCCTTGTTACCTTTGGTGGTCACTTTTCCGGTCTCGGTCGGTTGAGTGTCGGGCCTTGTAAGGCAAGGCTTCATGGAGGACATTCGTAGCCTTGATATATATATATACTTATATAACTTGTTTATACATATTAACCATGCTTAACTTTTGCTCATTTTAGTTTGTACATCATATTTATGAAGTTCTATGGTCATGGGTTTGAAGAGACTAGCCTCGGTTTAACCGTAAATAACTCTAAACCGTAAACCGAACTTGTTTACTAGTTTTGTTAAATAATTGTTTAAACATGCTTTATGTTAGATTTAAGTTTCTAAAATCATTTTTATGAGTTATATAGTTATGGGTTTGTAGAATCTAACCTCGGTCTTAACCCGAAACTAGATCCGAACTGAAAACCGAACTTTCGTTTAAAGACTTTATTGTTAACTTTTTACATGTAAAACTTAATGTATTATCATTTCTACATTATTATACAAGTTCTTTGACATTTGGGCATGTGGCAACCATCTATGAACTTATTGTGAGATGGAAACCGAACCAAACCGAACTAAACCGATTTCACTCGCTTAAGACACACAAGTGTGTTTTTAGCTACCAAGACTTGTATATTTCTTTAAAAATACTTTATAAACTGATTTTAATTATTTTCTTAAAGTACTTGGAATACTGAATCCAACTTGATCTTATAACAAAGTTTGGACCGATAAACCGAACACTCTCTTAACAGACGTTGTTAGTTCTAAAACAATAGAACTACATACTTGGTTAAGTCTTATTAAATTTTATTGAGTTATCTCATAACATTTATTATTTTGTAAAGTTGACTTTGGGTTTGACCAATTATCAAGACCCGAACCAACAACCCGAACACTCATTAAAACCCGTTTTAGTATCTATATTATAAAGGGACTTGCATTCTATCTTTTTTTTCCACCTTATTACTTTACATAGGTTGAGTAAATATTAAAGTTAGATACTTTAACTAGGTTTCGAGCAAATTTATATTTTTAAAGGATTAGTATTATGATTTCTTAAATAGTTACATTTTAAACCTTAAACTTTAATTGGTTACATTTCTCAACAT
Source organism: Bidens hawaiensis (assembly GCF_021521415.1). Lineage (NCBI taxonomy): Eukaryota > Viridiplantae > Streptophyta > Magnoliopsida > Asterales > Asteraceae > Bidens > Bidens hawaiensis. The sequence continues at coordinate 11,897 of NW_027499696.1, read as the reverse complement.
TTATTTTATTTAAAGACTTTCAAGACAACCTTCCTAATTCAAGACTTTCTTTTATTTAGGCTTTGCTCGTTAAACCTCGTCATTCCAGTTAATCTTCAAATCACCAATCTTTCAAGTTTATTTACTTGAACGTGAGTACTTTCATACCCCGTTTTCTATCTTTCGTTTTGGGGGGTGATATTGCATATTATTCAAACTAAATGCTTTATACTTGAGTCTTAAACCACAAACTTTATTGTATACTTTAGTTAAATAAATGCTCAATTTGGTGTTCTATGCTTACATGCTTATATGCTAATGTGTTTACCGCATTTGGATGGTTGATTCATAAATCCTTAGCTATTTGTTATTCTCTTATAGCAAGGTGTCGTTAATGTATTCCTATTAACGATCTCATACGAAATCCGAATCTATTTGGTATTCTCTTATAGACGGTGTCGTTAATGTATGCTTATTAACGATCTCATATAAAAATCCGAATCTATTTGGTATTCTTTTATAGACGGTGTCGCTAATGTATTCTTATTAGCGATATCATTTATCCAAATTATTGCTATTATTTATTGTTTCGTATACAAGTTGTGGAATTTCTTATTATATACATATTTTTTCAAAACTATGAATTGCTCACCAACCTTTGTGTTGATAAACTTTATTTATGCAATGTTACAGGTTTGACTTTTGGTTGACTCGAGACTTGGAGAAAACGTAATCAAGACCACTAGGATATTAGCAAAAATGAACAATATATTATTTGCTATGTTTTGTTTCGGTTATTGTATGAACAAGCATGTTATGTGACATCTTATGATTTTAGTGGAATTAAATGAGTTGATTAAATATTGTCGCTTAAATAGTGTCATGTGTATTTGGGCAATCCGTTGCACCCCGGCATGTTTCGCCACCTTTGGTCGGGGTGTGACACGAATCTCGCGGACGAGATTCATTCCAAGGTGGGGAGGATGTAACATCGTGAAAATAACGGGTCAACAATACCAAGTTCCAAAGTCCAAGGATCAAAAGTGAAAAATTCTTTTTTCCTGACCCGTCGCGATACGCGACAGATCAAAAGGCAAGCCCATCGCGTATCACGAAGGACCTTTTTACAAACCCAAGAAATGGGCGTTGGCGACACGCGACGGCCCTAATCCCTAACGTCATCGCATATCGCGATGACGTGGTTCGTCAGGCGCGACACGTGTCCCACCACGTGTCCACACGTGGCACATCATCCGCCACCTGTCACCACGTGGCCACCACGTGGCAACCCTACTGATGACTCGCCATGCCTACGTCGCGATACGCGACGGCTGTACACCCGGACCATCGCGTATCGTGACGGGTCCTATGATCTGCCTATAAATAGCAAGCTCCAGCCCTCTCATTCATCACACAAACACTTCACAGCTCTTTCTCTCACTAAAAAAACGCTACCCTCTCACTCTACCTCGATATACGTGCCAAGCCTCCTCGATTATCGTGCCCTAAACCAACGATACCCTGAAGTACCGATGACAATATCTCGAAGAACGTGCCATCCAAGACGAGCTGAAGCCCGCCTCGAAGTGCGTGCCAAACAATATTGAAGTAAGACGTGCCTTGATTTGCGTGCAGAAGAAAGTGTTGATCAAGAAGCTCGAGAAAACAAAGAGATGGCGAAGTGATGTCCAAAGTTTCTAGGGTCTTATAAGCGAAACAAGGTAGGCATAATGCCCGAATAAAGTAATAATAAAATATTAAAAGGCTTAAAACCCTAAGTCGAGGATATACTCGATACCTCGAAAATAACAATAAAAAACATAACAAAGAAGTATAAAAGAAAAAGATATAAATATAATGTGATTCTTTGTTATAAAATTATTTGAGTTTATTATTATTCTTAAATAATAAGTAAAGAAAAGTATACGTTTCTTCAAGAAGAAGAAACGCAGTGTTTAAGAAAAGTAAAACAAGTAAAACTAGAGGTTTAACTTGAAACCATTGTAGTTTCTCATGTGAGTACTTCCAGTGATTGCTCCGGATGTTGGAGCAATTGGCACTGGGAACTAGGAGGAAATGGAGGATGAGGAGGACGATGATGAGGATGATGATCCTCGTGATAGTTTCAATGAACCGAGTAGTGGCCATAATGGCGGTGATGGTACTGGTGGCGGCCTTGGGGTAGTGGATCAGCCTACTTCACAATCTGACACGCTGAGATTGGAACCCCAATATACTAATCCAGCACAGAAAATAATAGATGTGGATGCTGCATTGGAGGCTAAGATCTCCTCAATTTTTAATGTTGATGACAACGTAGCTACCCCATATCAAGTTCAAGAAGTCGTGGAAGACGATGATGAAATAAACTACTCACCGAACCCGGACACTCCGGTTCGTGGTGACAAGACGGATCAAACTAAGGAGCCAGTTGTGGCGATGGCTTTTAGGACAACAGGTGGTGAATCTTCTCAATCGTCGAGAGGAGGAAAGAAAAATGGACATTACATCACTAGAGTTGCTGGTCTCCGAGACAGTCTCTACACTTATCATGACAACTCCCCAATTATCTACTACAAATGGCACGCGTCTAGTAAGACATGAGCAATCCGACGTGCCAATGGGATTTGACCTACATGTACTATACATATATGCACACGTTTTCTGATCTCGACTTGAATTACTTCAGACGGTTTATAGGTCAAGGTGCAAGTGAGAAGGGGCTGAAGGGATGGTTTTTGAGATTTCTGAGCCGAGAGTGGAATAACGACTACCCTAATTTCAATTTCAACCAGGGTAAGTCGTACCATCACCCAACTGAGATTGATCTGATCCCATGAAAGAAAAGAAAGTCATGGCCATACAAGACCCACAAAGACGAAAAGCCAATCTACCACGGAGAACCGTTTCTGCCCAACATCTTTCATGACTTCATTTGTTGGGAATTCGACAACAACACCGGAGAAGTTGCCATCCACTAGAAACGGATGCACTTCCTCCGCTTATTTGATGAGCACGAGTCGGCCGCCCTCAGCAAAGAAGATCTGTTGAATTTGTACAACTCTCCATTGGGAATAGTCGAAGATGTTCGTCGAGACAACTCTGACAAGATAGTTGAGAAGTTCAACAAGTTCGTTCATTTTCTTGTTGACAATCAACTATATGTAAACGAAGAAGGATCAACTACGAAACCGACTGAAGATGGAAGCTACCGGAACAAATACTAAAGACTAGAGGGAGATTGTAGGGGCATGTTCGGTTAATTAGTCTTTTGTATTTGTTTATTCTATTTACAATGTATCAAGTTAGCTTGTCGGTTTGTTTATTGTATGTTTGGGCCCAAGACCATTAAAAAAATCCCATTGGTCCATAATTATATGTGTGGGCATGGCATTGCTTCACCTATAAAAGGTGAAGCATTCTCATACAAACCAACATTTTGAAAAAAAACTACAACCTTATCCTCTCAACAACTCTCTCTCAGCTTCTTCTTTCTTTCTATTTTCGGTAATAAACCAACACTCACAAAATCCGAGATCTCGGTTACTTACTAGTGATTTCCGCTAGCTAGTAAGTGAGATTGATTCAAGAACTAGTTGTTTGATCCGTTCTTAGGACCTACACTGTAGAAACATCTGCATGTGGTCCGCGTGGCACAGACATAAGAGCTCCCACGTAGTATTTTTTCAGAAAGCAAATACAACCTGAAGTGTGTGTTTTATGGTGTAATAATTGCGACAGAGGGCTGTTAATGGAGCATGGTCATTAATGACACATATTAAACCCATAATCCTTTTATACTCTTGTTTAATCTCTTGTTTATTATTAAATAAATCCTTTTGTTTATTTTAATTGACGGACATTACATTATTACTCTCCTTTAGTGTACAAAACAAGCTTGAAATCTTTTTAGAAACCCTTCACTCGAAAAACTAAAAGAATATCTTCCAGCATCAATGCATGTAATTAGGTAATTGTGTCAGTTATGAAAGTAGAACACTAGCAACTCAATTTATGAAAATAGTTGTAAGGCTATTGGGTATACTGTAACACCCAACATAAGTTAAGATGACATAACACTTTAAATATGCATTAAACCACTCCTTACTAGTGTTAAGTGTGTTAAAAAGACCCATGGATTATGTTTTTCACGGGTTAAAAGGAACAATTGTTGATCAGTTCTTCATGTATGTAATAGAAAACATGAATATTATGATAAACCTACAACTAAAACATACCCGTCACGGTAGAGAGAGAAGTCACGGCTGATGAGAACGATCCAGACGACATGATAGTCAGCTTGTTCGAGTTCCCCTTTAGGATGTATATTAGTGATGGGATTAGGGTTCTTTAGAAACCGAATAATATAGAGGGAGAGAGGGTGACAAATTTTGTGTCAGGTTTAGGGTTATGTCATGTGATGTTAATTAGCCCCTTCATATATTTATATACACCCAAGGAGAAACCCTTAATTAGCAAGAAAGGGTAATTTGGTCCATCAACAATTACCTAGCTAATATAGTTATAAGGTACAATTTAATTTTTTGATCTAATTATTATATAAATGATAATGATGGCCATATATAAATATACATATCCATATATTTATTTTTACATTCTCCCACTTGGCCGAGTAATCATTTATTATGAGCATTAGATTAGTCTGCAGATCTTAACACTCATTTTAGCTTTAAACTTAAACTGGAGCAGAGAAATACAGTCATTGAATTGAACATCAGCTCAAGACCCCCATTAATCATACTGCAGTCCTTATTTAAAACTTAAGTATTTATGATCAAAATTTATAAGTAAGCCCTTCAAATATTTGATTTGTATACTAATTTGTCTATATGTCATTACGCATGTAGAACATATTAAGAGACACACAAAATCAAAATTGATGAGGAAATTTAATAATTATTCATTTAACGATATACAGTTACATGGTCATTAATAATCTCGTCTTTATTATAAGCGCTTTCATAAGACTTATGGGTGACAGACCTTTGGTTATAGGATCCTTAAGCATATCATGAATGTATTCGATATGAAAATGTAGTTTCCTCAATTCGTTCATAAACGATTAATGAAATTTAATGTAGAACCTCTCGAACTGTTACTGTTTGAGAAAACAGGGTAGCTGACTTTATCACAATAAGTCTTCAATATATAATTTATGTGGAGTTAATAACTTGTGAGTCCAATGATAAATTTTTGACAAAATTTATTGACAATTGCGTTGTGATTTAACCAACATGCCATTATAATTTAGATCGTTGTTATCAGTTCATTATGACTCCTCCATGAGATATTTTTATATGTTGACATAAGAATATATCCCGAAAATTACATTATGTTATATTTGAATATAACAAAGTTTTAGAGTAATCAACCGGTTTGAGTTCTCACTTTTCTTTTTAAATTATCTCAAATTGTTATGATATCTATTATGTAAGGGATATCTCTGAGATCTATCATATCAAAGTATGTATGAGAAATGCTTTGACTTATGAAAAATATAATTATCAAATAAATGTCATCTATATAAGGACAAGTTTGTGTTAGCTGCTCCCATTCATTTTAAGATAGGTACATTAATCCACTTGGTTCTTGATGAAAATAATTGTATTAAGATTTCATCTCATTATGATGTTTGCATAACCCATATATGGATTTTATTGACTTATAGACTAAATGTTCTTTGACCTTCAATTTCAAACTTTTAGGTCATTTTATGAACATATAAATATGTAATCCAATTGTTATGAAAATTTAATTTAATGCTCATCTAATGTAGCTCTTAACAATTATAAGCTACTAGAACAATAATAATCCTTAAACAAAACTTTCGTAATATAGGTAAGAAGACTCTTTGATGATTTATTCCCTCTTAAATATTGTCACACCCCAACCTACGGCGGAAATGCCGGGGCGTGAACTGATTGTCACATCTCTCAAGGTTACTATAATGCACAATATAAGTTCAATATCAATATAATAATTTCAAATAAAACATATATTCATGTACATCAATGTTATAAATAAACAATTACATTAAACATCCAAAATTAAGCTCTTGTGTCTTTTCTCTAACATGCATCCTAAGTTGCTTCAAACAATCTTGATAATCACGTCACACGATAACCTGCATATGCGTTGAAAATAATATAGTTTGTCAACACAAGGTTGAGTGGGCAACACACCAGTTTAGTTGTACATATAGTATATATAACAAAATACGTAGCTGCAACAAGTCATATGAGAATAACAAATTAACCAAATGAGCAAGTATAACTGAGATGTCGAGAAGCACAAGGCTAACGACTGGCGTATGATCATACTAGACTGAGATTATGTTGGACCTCTCCGAATGCGAAAGCATACAAAGCAAATAAGCATATAAACAAGTAAGGTATAAGCTGTTAGCACATAAGACAAAGTTGCAGTTTTAAGTATAAGTATATATGAGAAAGTATATTTACGCATATGTCCCCAAAACATTGAAAGCGGTAAAATAGGGGAATGTGGTACTCACCTTATCAGACGAGCAAACGCGAATAAGATAACTATAAGAACGAGGATTGAAGATCAAGTGTTGATAGTAAAGCCTATTAAGATATTGAATGTGGAAATAAATAAATGAAGTCGATGAATAAGATAAGGTTCGAGAGTTAGATGGTTAAAGTTTATTAAATAGTATATTTAATCAATAAAATTCTTAGATAAATGTTTATAACATTTTGGATAGATTATATAGAGAAATCGTCATAAAATATTGATTTTAAGCTAAAATACCTTTAATGTGTTTATATATTTTTTCACTATTTAGTAAAGACTTCTTTATAAGTAATTATCATAAATAATAAAGGATAAATAATAAATAATAATACTTATATAAAGTATGATTCCTTCATAAAATACTTAAACTCATACCTTTAATACGTTAATTAACAAGATTATAATAAACATATATTTTGATTACGTATTTTAAAAGAGATAAAACATTTTTAAACCTTTAAACACTTATAAATTTTCAATATCTATTATATATACATACATATATATATACACACGAAAACTTAACGATATTTAATGTCAAAAACGTAAACTTTAGTATGTCAGTTTAATAAAATAATATTTAATTGATATTTAATATTAATTCTTAACTCATTAAAACCTTAAAAAATTACCAAAAACAATTTACACAAAAACTGGGCTGGCCAGGGTTCGAACCTGCGTCCCTGGCCGGCTCAGCACATAAATGCACACCATGTAACCAACTGAGCCAACGTGTAGATTGATTCCAAACTAGAATCAATTAACTATAAGCATACACAACAGAAAAGCCCCAAAACCATATGAACCCTAATTCTTCAATTGACCAAATCGTTTAACTTTTGCTTAAATAGCCTTAGGGCTTATGAAATCGATATTAATACGAGCAGTACTGTGAATCCAATTACCTTTACAACGAATTAAGACGGCTTAATTGAACCATGTAGAACCGGCCAAAACGAGGAGCAAGAACACGATCCAGAGGGTGTTATAATTGAATTACTTATGGGGTTACAGTAGGCGATTTAACAAGGATTGTGGTTGTAGGTTTAATTGAATTATTACTATCGTTTATATGTAAAACGAGTTAGGGTTTAGATCGGCTAGGTATAAACGATCTGCAGATTCGATTTGAACTAATTACCATATTATAAGTGTCGGTTGGCCGTATATGGAAGGCATAATACGTTCCTTGATTTAGTTACCATGATAGATGAGGTCCAAGCTAAGCCAATTGGTAATCGGGTTCGTGAAACGGGTATCGGGTTTGGGTCTGGATCAGGGCAAATGGGTTAAATGGATAATATATGTATAATTTGCAATGAGGTCCTCAAAGATTGTAGATGGGATCAATTTTGGGTAGAAGTTTAGTTTAAGGGTGGAATGGTAATTCTTGAAAGTTATTTTGTATAATAAATAAAAATAAAAATAAATAATAAATAAATAAATAAATAAAATAAAAATATTGATTCGGAAACTCGAGTTGTTACAGTCTCCCCTACTTTAGGGAATTTCGTCCCGAAATTAAAGAATACTATAACAACACCATTAAAGTTTGAGGAAAAGAAAATTAAAATAAAATTCATAAATTTTATCATAGCACAGAACTTGAATAGTTTAAACAACGCTCCAAATGCAATTCCGATAAAGGCACTTATATATAGGATGTACCAGCGGCGTATCCACCATGTCCTTATCATTTTTACATTTGTACCGTTATCTCAACTATTTTCGATTCTATAATATGACACACAATTTTAAGCGTCATGATTTCCATGCGAGGAATTTGATAATTATGTTCCGGACCATAATTATTTTCATCGTCGGACGGTCCACATGATTCGTCCCATCGTGTGGTTTTATAAAACGTTTTATTAAAACATGACTTTGAGGAACAAGAGTTTTAAGGAGTTTTAATTTAGAACACTAGAAAGTCATCAAAACAATTTCAAAAGTTGCCGTGGATTTTAATAACACAAAGAAATTTTTTTAAGACGATTTTTTAGACGTAAAGATATAAGTATTTAAAGTTGAAGAAGAGGTATCTTATAAACAATTAAGGTTAATGAGGGTAAAATATGCTTCAATAAACAATCTATTTAATCAAAAAAGAACTTTGTTCATAATATAGAAGATAAGTAGTTCAAATGGGGAAATGATTAAAAGCCATAAAGAGGCGTTACTATACGTAATTAGGAAAAATGACAAAAATAAGGTAAGAAAGATAAAGAACACGCAAAAGTCTTTGGGGTCTCTGTGTAGTTTAATTGATGTGACTTGGAGCACCATGAGGAGTTGCATTCATAGTAGTTGAAGCAGTCGAGGTAGATTGATTTGGGGTAGCTTGAATAACGTGAGCTTGAACAGTTTGCAAGAAGGTTGTTTGGTAGAAATTTGTCGGATAAGCTTGAGTTTGTGGTTGCGAGGTTTGGTAGTGTTGGGTTAAGTAAGGTTGACCTTGATTGATGGGATGAGGTTGAGGGACATGAGGTTGATGAATTTAAGCTTAGTAAGCATGGGTCAAGTAGTATGGTGTAGTTATAGATTAAGCTTGACGAGCTTGGGTAAGTTGATGAGGGCACGCATTACGAAGGTGATCTGGGTTTCCACAATGGTAGCAAGAACGGGTATTAGGAACACAAGGTTGAGCATGAGGGGTAGGTTGTTGCGGAACAACTTGTGCAGTAGGCGGGACACGACAGGTGTTACCAAGATGACCATAACGGTTACATTGGATAGGCATAAGGATCTAACCGAGTGATGACGGTTACAAATGGAGCATAACGGAAAAGGACCGATGTAAGGTTTCTTGTTTGAGGAGACTTGCGGATGGTTAGGATTTGTTGCAGCAGGGTTCTTACATTTTTTTGTTGTGAGGATGAGTGGAGGTGGATGGTTTGTAGTCACTAGCAGAGGAATTTGCAGGAAAAGTTGAATCGATTGCATTGATTTCCTGAATGCGGGTTACTATCCGAGGGATCGCAGCAACTAACTCTTTGGCGATACAGGCAACCATATGGTGGTCATGAGAATCAAACGATTGATGTCGAGGATAACGTTGGTATCTTGAATGAGAAGGACCAAAAATGAGGATTTATAAGATGAAGGTTAAATTAAAGAAGTCAATAGATTAATAAAATGGTTAAGTATATAGATAACTTACGATAATGTTTCCTTGAGAAGTAAATAGGTTTGTGTCATAAGGATTAAATGTGAAAGATTATAAGAGGAGGGGGGGTACATAGCGTAAATAGTTGTTAAATGATGTAGTCAATAAGATTAATGTGTGATGACTACATGAGGAGCTAAGTCAGTTTAAAATTTAGATTATTAAGTTTATAACGAAATATAAATTGTGGATGTTGGCCTCCCATGAGCTTTCCATGGAAATTTGAATGTCCCAACGAACTAACGAAAAACAACTGAGCTGGACAGCCCATGAGCGTTATATGGCAATTTGATTGTCCCAACTAATTAACGAATTAACAATGCAATGAAGTTTGTCGGCCCAGTAAGCGTTACACGGCGTTTTAACCGACCAAACTAAATAACTAACTATCGAAATAAATATGGGTAGTCGGAGTATCTTGTGAACCACCACGTTTGATTACTCCAACAAAAATACGAAAACAAGTTGAAAAATGGATAGTAGGAGTGCCTATGGGTTCCATGGATTTTTCACCCAACTAACCATTTAAATAACAGAACACAATAATCGGGAAAACCGAGTTTAACCACGAACCACCGTGAATTCGGTTTAAGTTAACCTAAGGTGTTGGTCATATGGCATTTATGGGTGTCGCTCGGGTCCATAGGGTTGAGTGCTGTGGTCAGGTTATCACCCATGTAAGGAATAACGTCTTACCTTTGGTTCTTGGAACCGTTTTGCCAGTGCCCAACTCACAGTTTCTCTTCCCTTTTCATTTATCGTAGGGACATGCCACATAACCTAGCCTTAAGGTTTACGAGTGAAAACAACATGTGGGAATTCTTAAGGAATTTCCCGTAAATAAATGCAATCTAATTTCGATAAGTTTTCTTTTAATGTTGAGGCATAGCCTCGGAGTTTGTGTGTGTGCATAACAATACAATAGATAATAAATAATTATTATCTAAGAAAGCTGTAAACAATTTAATTTGAACACATAAAGGTAAACAGGTAGGCACGTATAGGGTTCCTAAACATGTGTCTAAGGCAATTTCTAACTACCTATCTTAAACCTTCGGCTCTAATACCAATCTGTCACACCCCAACCTACGGCGGAAATGCCGGGGCTCGAACTGATTGTCAAAGCTCTCAAGGTTACTATAATGCACAATATAAGTTTCAATATCTATTTAATAATTTCAAATAAAACAGATATTCATGTACATCAATGTTATAAATAAACAATTACATTAAACATCCAAAATTAAGTTCTTGTGTCTTTTCTCTAACATGCATCCTAAGTTGCTTCAAACAATCTTGATAATCACGTCACACGATAACCTGCATATGCATTGAAAATAATATAGTTTGTCAACACAAGGTTGAGTGAGCAACACACCAGTTTAGCTGTACATATAGTATATATAACAAAATACGTAGCTGCAACAAGTCATATGAGAATAACAAATTAACCAAATGAGCAAGTATACTGAGATGTCGAGAAGCACAAGGCTAACGACTGGCGTATGATCATACTAGACTGAGATTATATTGGACCTCTCCGAATGCGAAAGCATACAAAGCAAATAAGCATATAAACAAGTAAGGTATAAGTTGTTAGCACATAAGACAAAGTTGTAGTTTTAAGTATAAGTATATATGAGAAAGTATATTTATGCATATGTCCCCAAAACATTGAAAGCGGTAAAATAGGGGAATGTGGTACGCACCTTATCAGACGAGCAAACGCGAATAAGATAACTATAAGAACGAGGATTGAAGATCAAGTGTTGATGGTAAAGCCTATTAAGATATTGAATGTGGAAATAAATAAATGAAGTCGATGAATAAGATAAGGTTCGAGAGTTAGATGGTTAAAGTTTATTAAATAGTATATTTAATTAATAAAATTCTTAGATAAATGTTTATAACATTTTGGATAGATTATATAGAGAAATCGGTCATAAAATATTTATTTTAAGCTAAAATACCTTTAATGTGTTTATATATATTTTCACTATTTAGTAAAGATTTCTTTATAAGTAATTATCATAAATAATAAAGGATAAATAATAAATAATAATACTTATATAAAGTATGATTTCTTCATAAAATACTTAAACTAATACCTTTAATACGTTAATTAACAAGATTATAATAAACATATATTTTGATTACGTATTTTAAAAGAGATAAAACATTTTTAAACCTTTAA